>NC_051334.1:72545759-72643246 GCF_015220235.1 Choloepus didactylus | reverse complement strand
AATCATGAACATTGTCTACCACAAGATTCACTGTGTTATACATTTCCATGTTTTAATCTCCATCATTCCTTCTGGTGAAATACATGACTCTAACCATCCCCCTTCCACCACATTCACATAGTATTTAGCATTGTTAATTATTCTCACAATAATGTGCTACCATCACCTGTGTCCATTTTCAAAAAAAGTTTAAGTTCAATCTAGTTAAACATATTGCACATATTAAGCAATGACTCCACATTCCTTAGCCTCATTCTATATCCTGGTAACCTATATTCTGTATTTTATGTCTATGAATTTACATGTTGTAATTAATTCATATCAGTGAGATCATACAATATTTATCCTTTTGTATCTGACTTATTTCACCTAACATAATGTCCTCAAGGAACATCCATGTTGTCACATGCTTCATCTTTTGACAAAGTCTTTTGAAGCACTGAAGTGTTTGATTTTGAGGAGTACCCCATTATCTATTTTTTCTTTCATTGCTTCTGCTTCATGTATAAAGTCTAAGAAACTACCACCTGGGGGAAGGAAGATGGTGGATAAGGAGAGACAGGGCAAAAAAATGTCACCATGAAAAATACTAGATAAAAGAGAAAGTGCTCCAGAATACCAGTTCCAGTGATGCACTGGCTGGGCAAGGCCTGCTAAATCCACAGGGACTGTGCACTTGGTGAAATCGAGAGTCTGCATTCTGAAATGAGTGAGAGCCTGCTGGAGAACTGGCAGCCATGGAGAAACCATGGGGTTGGCATTTGGAGATGGATTAGTTTAAAAACCCAAAAGCAGCTGTGGATTCAGCAGTGAGAGCCACACAGTCCAGAGTGGCAGGAAGTGCTTCCCACAACCCATGCACATGCCCTAGTATCTGGTGTGGACAATAGCCTTTCACACACCCACAGCTAATTGTCTGAGGCTAGGAAGGCAGAGGTCCATGAAAAGAGGGAAATTACCATGCCCTGTACAGCCATCTTCTCAGCAGGCTAGGAACACCACTGTATGGCACCATGGCCCAGAGCTACATTGCATAGCCCAGTGGGGCAGGAAGTACTTCCCACAACCTGTGCACACACCTCAGTAACTGGCATGGATGATAGCCTTCTTGCACACTTGCAGCTAATTGTCCCAGAGCTAGGAAAATGGAGGTCTGTGAAAATGGGGAAATTACCATGCCCCATAAAGCCATCTTTCCAGTGGGCTGGGAACACTCCTTCATGGCCCTGTGGTCCAGAGTTTCCTTTGGGGACTGCACTCACCTGTGACATAGCATAGTCTTCCCTCAGTGGAGGCCCTAGGAGGGCACAGCTTGGAAGAGGGACCCACATGGAAGTCCCAGGGACCATACACCAATACCAAGAACTTGTGGGCCCATGGCAGAGACAAACTGTGGTGAGACTGAACTGAAGGTTTGGACTCCCACAACAGCTTTAAGTCATCATGAACACCTGGGAGATTTGATTATTAAAGCCACTCTCCCTTCCTAACCACTCAGACACGCCCCCCACAATCAGGGCAAGCAGTACCAACTACACACAGAAATTTGGTGCACCAATTGGACCCCCACAAGATTCAGACCCCCACTCACCACAAAGACAAAGTTGGGGAGAAGTGACTTGAAGGGAATAGGTGGCTCACAAATGCCACCTGCTGGTTAGTCAGAGAAAGTGCAGTCCACCAAGTTGTAGTTCTGACAAATTAGAGATAATTGTTCAAATACATCTACATATCACAAAAGAACCCTAAAAGCAAATGACAAGAGGCCAAAAACAACAGAAAATTTTAAAGCATATGAAGAAACCAGAGGACATGGATTACCCAAAACCAAACACCCAAGTCAAAAGATCAGAGAAGACAGAGTACTTGGAGCAATTAATCAAAAAACTAATGATAAATGATAAGATCATGGCACAGGATGTGAAGGTCATGAAGAAGACCCTAGAAGAGCATAAAGAAGAATTTGCAATGGTACAAAAAATAGAAGATTTTATGGAAATAAAAGAAGCTGTCAATCAAAGTAAAAAGACTCTGGATACTCACAGTACTAGATTAGAGGAAGCCGAGCAGTAAATCAGTGAGCTCAAAGAGGACAGAATGGAAGGTGATAGAACAAAAGAAAAAATGGGGAAAAAATTGAAAAAAATCAAAATAGATATCTGGGATATGACGGACAACATAAAGCACACAAATTTAAGAATCATTGGTGTTCCACAAACATGGGGACTGGCAGTTTGATGTGCTGAGCCCTCGAGCATGGGACTTGCCCTTATGAAGCTCATTACCACAAAGGAGAGTCTAAACTTGCATGTAATGGTGCCTAAGAGTCTCCCCCTGAGTACCTCTTTGTTGCTCAGATGTGGCCCTCTCTCTCTCTAACTGAGCCATCTCAACAGGTGAACTCGCTGCCCTCCCCCCTACGTGGGACCTGACTCCCAGGGGTGTAAATCTCCCTGGCAATGCAGAATATGACTCCCGGGGATGAATGTGGACCCGGCATCGTGGGACTGAGAGTATCTTCTTGACCAAAAGGGGGATGCAAAATGAGACGAAATAGTTTCAGTGGCTGAGAGATTTCAAATGGAGTCGAGAGGTCACTCTGGTGGACATTCTTATGCACTATATAGATAACACCTCTTAGGCTTTAATGTATTGGAATAGCTAGAAGTAAATACCTGAAACTACCAAACTCCAACCCAGCAGTCTGGACTCCTGAAGACAATTATATAATAGTGTAGATTACAAGGGGTGACAGTGTGATTGTGAAGACCTTGTGGATCACACCCCCTTTATCTAGTGTATGGATGAGTAGAAAAATGGGGATAAAAACTAAAGGACAAATGGAGTGGTATGGGGGGATGATTTGGGTGTTCTTTTTTCACTTTTATTTTTTATTCTCGTTCTGGTTCTTTCTGATGTAAGGAAAATGTTCAGAGATAGACTGTGGTGATGAGCGCATAACTATGTTATCATACTGTGGACAGTGGATTGTATACCATGGATGATTGTATGGTGTGTGAATGTATTTCAATAAAACTGAATTTAATAAAAAAAAAAAAAGAATCATTGGTGTTCCAGAAAGGGAAGAGAAGGGTAAAGGTCTAGGAAGAGTACTCAAAGAAATTGTTGGGGAAAATTTCCCAAATCTAAACAACATAAATACACAAATCATAGATGCCCAATGAACTCCAAACAGAATAAATCCAAATAAACCAACTCCAGGACATATTCTGATCAGATTGTCAAATGCTGAAGAGAAGGAGCAAGTTCTGAAAGCAGCAAGAGAGAAGCAATTCACCACTTACAAGGAAAACAGCATAAGACTAAGCAGTGACTACTCAGCAGTCACCATGGAGGTGAGAAGTCAATGGCATGACATATTTAACATTCTGAAAGAGAAAAATTGCCAACCAAGAATTCTTTATCCAGTAAAGCTCTCCTTCAAATATGAGGGGGAGCCTAAAATTTTCACAGACAAACAAATGCTGAGAGAATTTGCTAACAAGAGACCTGCCCTACTTGAGATACTAAAGGGAGCCCTGCTGACAGAGAAAAAAAGAAAGGAGAGAGAGGTATGGAGAAAGGTTCAGAATTAAAGAGATTCAGTAAGGGTACATTAAAGGATGTTAAAAGAGAAAGGGAAAAATATATCTGACAAACATAAACCAAAGGATAGGATGGCTGATTCAAGAAATGCCTTCACAGAAATAACATTGAATGTAAATGGATTATACTGCCCAATTAAAAGATATAGATTGGCATAATGGATTAAAATATATGAACCATCAATATGTTGCTTACAAAAGACTCATCTTAGAAACAGGGACATGAAGAAATTGAAGGTGAAAGGATGGGAAATATATTTATGCAAGCTACAGCCAAAAGAAAGCAGAAGCAGCAATATTAATTTCAGATAAAATACACTTTAAATGCAAGGATGGTATGAGAGACAAAGAAGGCCACCACATACTAATAAGAGGGACAATTCAACAAAAAGAAATAACAGCCATAAATGTTTGCGCACCCAATCAAGGTGCCCCAAAATACATGAGAAAAACATGGGCAAAACTAAAGGAAGCAATAGATGTTTCCACAATAATTGTGGGAGACTTCAATACATCAGTCTCTCCTAGAGATAGATCAACCAGATAGACCAATAAGAAAACTGAAAACCTAAGCAATCTGATAAATGAATTTGAATTAGCAAATCTATATAGAACATTACATCCCAAATCACCAGGATACATATTCTTCTCTAGTGCTCATGGAACTTTCTCCAGAACAGATCATATGCTGGGACATAAAACAAGCCTCAATAAATTTAAAAAGTTTGAAATTATTCAAAGCACATTCTCTGATCACAATGGAATACAATTAGAATTCAATAACCATCAGAGTCTTAGAAAATTAAAAAATACCTTGAGGTTAAACAACACACTCCTAAACAAGCAACTGGTTAAAGAAGAAATAGCAAGAGAGATTGCTAAATACATAGAGATGAATGAAAATGAGAACACAACATATCAAAACCTATGGGATGCAGCAAAAGCAGTACTGAAGGGGAAATTTATAGTGCTAAATGCATACATTAAAGAAGAAGAAAGAGCTACAATTGAAGAACTAATGGAGCCTCTGAAGAAGCTAGAAAATGGACAGCAAACTAATCCTAAACCAAGTAGAAGAAAAAAAATAACAAGGATTAAAGCAGAAATAAATGACATAGACAACAACAAAAAAACAATAGAATAAATAACACCATAAATTGACAAGCCCCTAGCTAGACTTACAAAATTAAAAAAAAAGAGAAGACCCCAATAAACAAAATAATGAATGAGAGAGCAACATTACTGTGGATCCTGAAGAAATTAAAAAACATTATGAGGATACTGTGCACAACTGCATGCAAAAAAAAAAAAAAAGATAATATAGAGGAAATGGACAATTTCCTAGAAACACATGAGCAACCGACTGACCAGAGAAGAAATAGAAGACCTCAACCAACAAATCATAAGCAAAGAGATTCAATCAGTCATCAAAAATTTCCCACAAATAAATTCCCAGGGCCAGATGGCTTGACAGGGAATTCTGCCAAACTCTCCAAAAAGAACAGACACCAATCTTACTTAAACTCTTTCAAACATTGAAGAAAATGGAACACAACCTAACACATTTTATGAAGCTAACATGACTCTAATACCAAAACCAGGTAAAGATGCTACAAGAAAAGAAAGCTATAGGCCAGTCTCCCTAATGAATATGGATGCAAAAATAATCAACAAAATACTTTCAAATTGAATCCAAAGACACATTAAAAAAATCTTACACCATTACCAAGTGGGGTTCATTCCAGGCATGCAAGGATGGTTCAGCATTAGAAAATCAATCAATGCATTACAACACATTAACAAATCAAAAGGGAAAAATCAAATGATCATCTCAATAGACACTGAAAAAGCATTTGACAAAATCCAACATCTGTTCTTGATAAAAACACTTCAAAAGGTAGAAATTGAAGGAAACTTCCTCAATATGAGAAAGAGCATATATGAAAAACCCACTGCCAGCATAGTATTCAATGGCAAGACACTGAAAGCCTTCCCTCTAAGATCAGGAACAAGACAAGGATGCCCACTGTCACCACTGTTATTCAACATTTTGCTAGAAGTGCTAGCCAGGGCAATCTGTCAGGAAAAAGAAATAAAAAGCATCCAAATTGGAAAGAAAGAAGTAAAACTGTCATTATTTGCAGATGATATGATCTTGTATCTGGGAAACCCTGAGAAATCAATGACACAGCTAGTAGAGCTAATAAACAAATTAGCAAAGTAGCAGGATACAAGATTAATGCACATAAGTCAGTAATGTTCCTATACACTAGAAATGACAGAACTGAAGAGACACTCAAGAAAAAGATACCATTTTCAGTAGCAACTAAAATAATCAAGTACCTAGGAATAAACTTAACCAAAGATGTAAAAGACCTATACAAAGAAACCTACATAACTTTACTAAAAGAAATAGAAAGGGACCTAAAAAGATGGAAAATTGTTCCATGTTCATGGATAGGAAGGCTAAATGTCATTAAGATGTCAATTCTACCCAAACTCATCCACAGATTCAATGCAATCCCTATCAGAATTCCAACAATCTACTTTGCAGACTTGGAAAAGCTAGTTATCAAATTTATTTGGAAAGGGAATATGCCTTGAATTGCTAGAAACATCCTAACAAAGAAAAACCAAATGGGAGGACTAACATTCCCTGACTTTGAAGATTATTATAAAGCCGCAGTAGTTAAAACAGCATGGTACTGGCACAAAGGTAGACATATTGATCAATGGAATTGAATTGAGAATTTGGAGATAGACCCCAGATCTATGGTTTACTGATCTTTCATAAGGCCCCCAAAGCCGCTGAACTGTGATATAACAGTCTTTTCAACAAATGTTGCTGGGAGAGTTTGATATCCATATACAAAAGAATGAAAGAGGACCCTTACCTCACACCCTACATAAAAATTAACTCAAAATGGGTTAAAGACCTCAACAAGAGACAGTACTAAAAAACTCCTAGAAGATACTGTAGGGAAACATCTTCAAGACCTTGTATTAGGTGGTCCCTTCCTAGACCTTGCACCCGAAGCACAAGCAACAAAAGAAAAAATAGATAAATGGGAACTCTTCAAACTTAGAAGTTTCTGTACCTCAAAGGAATTTTTCAAAAAGGTGAAGAGGCAGCCAACTCAATGGGAAAAATTTTTTGGAAACCATATATCTGACAAAAGACTTATATCTTGCATATATGAAGACATTCTACAACTCAGCAACAATAGTTCAGACAGCCCAATTATAAAATGGGCAAAAGATATGAAAAGACAGCTCTCCGAAGAGGCAATATGAATGGCCAAAAAAAAAAAAAAAAAAAACCACGTGAAAAAATGTTCAGCTTCACTAGCTATTAGGGAGATGCAAATTAATACCACAATGAGATACCATTTCACACCAATTAGAATAGCTGCCATTAAACAAAGAGGTAACTACAAATGCTGGAGAGGATGTGGAGAAATTGGAACTCTTATTCATTGTTGGTGGGACTGTATAATGGTTCAGCCACTCTGGAAGTCAGTCTGGCAGTTCCTTAGAAAACTAGATATAGAGTTACCCTTCAACCCAGCAGTTGCACTTCATGGTATATACCCAGAAGATCTGAAAGCAGTGACATGAACAGATATCTGCACGTGAATGTTCATAGCAGCAATATTCACAATTGCCAAGATATGGAAACAACTCAAATGTCCTTTGACAGATGAGTGGATAAATAAAATGTGGTATATACACACGATGGAATACTACATGGCAGTAAGAAGGAACGAAGTTGTGAAACATATGACAGTATGGATGGACCTTGAAGACAGAATGCTTAGTGAAAGAAACCAGGCACAAAAAGAGAAATATTATACGTTACCACTAATGTGAACACTGAAAAATGTAAAATAAATCATTTATAATGTAGAATGTAGGGGACCTAGTGATAGATAACAATTAGTGAAGGGGGAACAATAATCTAATAAGAATCGGTAAGTTATCGTTGGTAAATTTACCGTTCTGGGAATGCTCAGGAATGACTATGGTTTGTTAATATCTGGTGGGTATGGTAGGAACAAGTTTACAGAACTTATCTGTTTTTCTTACTCCTTTCCTGGGTTATAGCCTGTATATTTTCTTGAGGTAGAGTAGGAACATGTTGGAAGTAATGTAATTATATTAGGTTATTTGTTTTTACTTATTTCTTGGTTTTGTTTTTGTTTGAAATGTTTTTTATTGTCTTTTTTAAATTTTTTGATAAAGTTAATTAAAAAAAACAATGAAAAAATATGCAGAACCCCCCAGAGGAGCTGGGGGAAAATGCAGAGGTGTTGGGCTTCCTCACCTGGATGGTTGCTGATGTTCTCACAAACATTCAGGAATGGTGGGTTGATGTGCCAAACCCTCTATCACAGGACTTGCCCTTAAGAAGCCTGTTACTGCAAAGGAGAGGCTAGGCCTGCTTATAATTTTGCCGAAGAGTCTCCCCCTGAATACCTCTTTGTTGCTCAGATGTGGCCCTCTTTCTCTAACTAAGCCAACTTGGTGGGTGAAATCACTGCCCTCCCCCCATGTGGGATCTGTCACCCAGGAGTGTAAATCTCCCTGGAAATGAGGAATATGACTCCCAGGGAGGAATCTGGACCCAGCATCATGGGATGGAGAACATCTTCTTGACCAAAAGGGGGATGTGAAATGAAATGAAATAGTTTCAGTGGCTGAGAGAATCCAAATGGAGTCAAGAGGTCACTCTGGTGTGCACTCTTATGCATATACAGATAACTCTTTTTAGGTTTTAATGAATTGGAATAGCTAGTATACTTGAAACTATCAAACTACAACCCAGTAGCCTTGAATCTTGAAGGCAATTGTATAACAATGTAGCTTACAGGGGATGACAATGTGATGGTGAATGCCTTTTGGATCGCACTCCCTTTATCCAGTGTATGGATGGATGAGTAGAAAAATATGGGCAAAAAACTAAAGGAAAAATAGTGTGGGAGGGGGGACGATTTGGGTGTTCTTTTTTTACTTTTTTTAATTCTTATTTTCACTTTTTCTGGTTCAAGGAAAATATTTTAAAAATAGATCAAAGTGATGAATGAACAACTATATGATGGTAATGTGATCAATTGATTGTATACTTTGGATGATTGTTGTATGGTGTGTGAATAAATCTTAATAAAATATTTTAAAAAAGAAAGGAAACTGCCACCTATCACGAGATCTTGAAGAATACTTCCCTGCATTTTCTTTTAAGAGTTTTATGGAACTGGTTCTTATATTTAGGTCTTTGATCTGTTTTGAGTTTATTTTTGTATAGGGTGTGAGATAGGGGTCCTCTTTCATTCTTTTGGTTATGGATATCCAGTTCTCCCAACACCATTTATTGAAGAGACTGTTCTGTCCCAGTTGAGTGGACTTGAGAGCCTTATAAAAATCAATTGTTCACAGATCTGTGGGACTATTTCTTAACTCGTAATTTGATTCCATTGATCAATATGCCTATCTTTATGCCATTACCAGGCTGTTTTTTTTTTTTTTTTGGAGCAAGTTCAAGTTTATTTAGCCATGTATAAACTGTCTCACTTCTGTTCTCCATTTAATTCATTCATTCACAAATTTAGCAAACATTTATTCAATGCCAAACAATAAGTGGGAAGGGTGGTTGCTGGGGATACAGTTGCCCATCATCCCATTGGTATGGTGCTAGCAGACATTCATTATAGTATAAATTATATGGCCAGAACTTGAAAAATAGTTACACTACCCCTTCCAGAGGTGGCAAGTTGCTAAGGTTCTGCATTGGTCAGTTTGATGCATTCTTTTATTTTTTTAAAAAAATTCAGTTTTATTGAGATATATTCACATGCACTACAATCATCCACAGTTTACAATCAGTTGTTCAGTGTACCATCATATAGTTGTGACTTTATCACCACAATCAATTTTTGAACATATTCATTACTCAAAAAATAAATAAATAAAAAGAAGAATAAACATAAAAGTAAAAAAGAACACCTGAAACTTCTCATCCCCCCATCCCACCCTATTTTTCATTTAATTTTTGTCCCCATTTTTTACTCTTCTGTCCATAGACTGGATAAAGGACTCACACTCAAGGTTTTCACAATCAAACATACACACAATGTAAGCTACATAGTTAAACAATCATCTTCAAGAATCAGGGCTACTGGGTTGCAGTTCAATGGTTTCAGGTATTCCCTCCCAGCTATTCCAATACACTAAAAACTACAAAGGGATATCTATATAACACATAAGAATACCCTCCAGAATGACCTCTTGACTCCATTTGAAATCTCTCAGCCACTGAAACTTTATTTTGTTTCATTTTGCTTCCTCTTTAGGTCAAGAAGACTTTTTCAACCCAATGATGCTAAGTCCTGGCTCATCCCCAGGAGTCATGTCTCATAGTGCCAAGGAGATTTATACCCCTGGGAATCATGTCCCACATAGAGGGCAGGGCAATGAGTTTACCTGCAGAGTTGGCTGAGAGAGAGAGGCCACATCTGAGCAACAAATGATTTTGGGGGGAGACACTTAGGCACAATTATAAGTAGGCTTAGCCTCTCCTTTGCAGTAACAAGCTTCATAAGAGCAAGCCCCAAGATCAAGGGCTTGGCCAACTAAATTTGTAGTCCTCAATGTTTATGAGAATATCAGTAATTCCTCAGGGGGGGTGTTAATATTTCTGCTTTCTTCCCCAGTTATTGGGGGGGGGGCTGCAAATTTATTTTTATTCCCTGCCCAAATTACTTTGGGATGTATTGGAATTTCACACTAACCTATACAACCATACCACCTCTGACTTCCTAGTCTAAGTTCCATGTAATTATGGTGTTTGAATAAACTGACCATACAAGTTAAATTATTTAGTATGCTACAGTAAATATGGATCCTGCAACAAATAAACATCTATTCCCTTGGTTTCCAGCAGAAGTTGAAGTTGTAAAACACAATCAATATTGTCCTTTACAATTTGGCCTGATTTGCCTTAGTCCTAACCAGATCCACTTGATTCATGTCTCTAAATGAGGTCTGAACTCTTTTTCATCTTTTTGAACAGGTGTTGTATGAGGTAATATGGACAGTCATAGCTGCCAAACAGTAGTTCTGAGTCTCAGGTGTTACACAGATACTCAAAGTTCCAGAGACCAACCAGGTTATACACAAAGAGCTCAGCATCTCAGAATTTAGAGATAACCATTACAATTCAGGAATGAATGTGACTGCTGTGAGAGCTTACAATCTATGGACCTTTATAATAAGCATTCCTCTGATAACCTGTGCTCTAAGATTCAATTCTCAGAGTTTACACATTATAGTTAATCTATATTAATGAGGTGTTATAAAGTTTGTCTTTTGGTTTCTGGCACATTTCACTCAAAATACTGTCCTAAAGATCATTCACCAGTTGCATGTCTAACAACTTCATTTCTTCTTGCAGCTGCTCAATATTCTATTGTATGCATATACCACAGTTCACCATTCTGTTTATCAGTTGATGTACCCTTAGGCCACCTCCATTCATTGCAAACTGTGAATATTGCCACCATAAACACCAGTGTGCAAATGTCCATTTGTGTCCTTGCTCTCAGTTCTTCCAAGTATATACCCCATAATGAGGTTGCAGGACCTTATGGCACCCACATACTTAGCTTCTTTTGGAACCACTACACTGTCCTCCAGAAAGGCTGCACCATTCTACTTCCCCACCAACAGTGAATAGGTACATCCTTCTCTCCATGTTTTCTCCAGCACTTGTATCCCTCTGTTTATTTCCCCCCTGCAATCTTATTGAGATATATTCACATACCATACAATCATCCACAGTGTACAATAAATTGTACAGAGTATCATCATATAGTTGTGCATTCATCACCACAATGAGCACTTGAACATATTCATTATACCAAACAATTTTAGGAAAAGAAGAATAAAAAAAAGAAAAAAGAAAAATAATATAAAATAAAATAATAAGGTCAGACAACACCACCACCACCAAGAATACCATACACTCCCCTTATATTCCCCTGTTAAAGACATTTAGCTTTGGTATATTGCCTTTGTTACATTTAATGGAAGCATATTACAATGTTACTGTTTGCTATAGACTCTAGTTTGCACTGATTATATTTTTCCCCAATACCATCCCTTTTTCAACCCCTTGCATGGTTGATATTCATTTGTTCTCCCACATGTTAAAACGTTTTTATTTGTGCATTTAATCACCATCATTGACAACTCTAGATTTCACTAAGTTATACAGTCCTAGTCTTTGTTGTTTATCTTTCCTTCTGGTGTGATACATGCACCTAGCCCTCCTTTTTCAACTTTACTCACAGACATCTTTGTTCAGTGTACTTACAATATTGTGCCACCATCACCTAGTATTGTGTTATCCATTTCTGGATCTATACAAACAATCCTGTTGAACATTTTATACTCCTTCAGCATCAAATGCCTGATCTCTACCCTCTTTCTATCTCCTTATAACCTGTGTTCTAAGCTTTAACTCTCAAAGTTTGCTCATTAGTGTTAGTTCATATTAGTGAGACCATACAGTATTTGTCCTTTTGTTTCTGGCTAAATTTGCACAACATAATGTCCTCAAGTTTCATCCATATGGTTATATGTTCTGTGACTTTGTTCTGTCTTACTGCTGTGTAATATTCCATCATATGTATGTACCACAGTTTGCTTATCCACTCATCCACTGATGGACATTTGGGCTGTTTCCATCTCTTGGCAATTGTGAATAATGCTGCTGTAAACATCAGTTTACAAATGTCCATTTGTGTCTTAGCTTTCAGTTCCTCTGAGTATATACCTAGTAATGACATTGCTGGGTCATATAACAATTCTATACTTAACTTCTTGAGGAACCACCACACTGCCTTCCAGAGTGGCTGCACTATTCCACATTCCCACCAACAGTGAATAACTGTGCCTCTTTCTCCACATTCTCTCCAGCACTTATAATGTTCCATTTTAGAATTCTCTCTTTACTTTGACATTTGGCAATCTGATTAGTAAGTATCCTTTGTTTTTATAGTAGTTGTTTTTTATTTATACAGATTTTGATCTAGACAAATGCACTATACAACACTGGAAATACTAAGATCTAAATATTTTTTTCTTGTTTCAGCATTAAAAACCTGAGTAACTTTCCAGATTTCCATGTCACCTGTTCCATAGTAAGAGAGGAAATGCATAGAAAATTTCCAATATTCTATTCACTGAAAACAAATATAAACACACAAACATATAGTCTAACATACACAAAAAAGTCTCTATCTTAAAATTGAAGTGCATTCATTGTCTTTTCCTCTGGAAGTGCTGATGAAATTTTTTCAATTCAATTTTATTGCAGTATATTCACATACCATACAATCATACAAAGTGTACAATCAGTTCTTCACAGTACCATTATATAGTTGTGCCTTCATCACCAGTTAATTTTTGAACATTTTCATTACCACAAAAAATAATAAGAATAAATATTAAAGTAAAAAAGAAGACCCAAAACATCCCATCAGCCCCATCATTTCATATTATTCATTTAGTTTTTCTCCTCATTTTTCTACTCATCTCTCCATATACTGGATAAAGGGAGTGTTAACAGCAAGGTTTTCACAATCACATAGTCACAGAGGGTAAACTCTATAGTTATACAATCATCTTCAAGAATCAAGGCTAACAATATGAGTCCTTTACCACAGGCTGAATAAGAGGATGAATAAAAATCAAATAGAGCAGAAACAAGATACCCTGGAAAACTCCACAACTTCAAGTAACACTGTGAGCATATAGGAGCCTGGAGACCTAGAAGTATCTGCTCTGTTTACAGGGAAGACTCTGGAGATCCTCCTGTTGTGAGGCTTTATAGTGAAGACCACAGAGAAAAGGAAAGCCACAGCTAGCAGCCAGAAGCTAGAAGTCAACATACCCTGGAAGAGAAAGGATAAGTCAGGAGAAGCTGCCAAGTGCATTGCCACATGACAGAAAATCCATGGACCAAGGATCACTAGCAGCCAGCACCAGCATGCCACAGTCTTTTGGGAGAAACTATGCCTTGATTTTGAACTTCTACTAGCCTCAAAACTGTGACTCAATAAATTCCATTGTTTAAGCCAACCCTTTGCATAGTATTTGATTTAGCAGCTAGGAAACTAAAATGGGTG
This sequence comes from Choloepus didactylus, assembly GCF_015220235.1. NCBI lineage: Eukaryota > Metazoa > Chordata > Mammalia > Pilosa > Megalonychidae > Choloepus > Choloepus didactylus. Next base: position 72,629,457 of record NC_051334.1, on the reverse strand, counting down.
TGGACAGGGTTAAGGGAATAAACTGGATGTGTTTAAACAAGGCTTGGAAGGGCAAGAAGTAGAAGAATGATACCAAAGCCCAGTGAGAGCTGGAGATGAGAAGGAGCAATCATCTGGCAGGAGCTGTAGTTTGGAGGTGATCAGCTACAGACAGAGAGGCATAGTACTAGAAGTAAGGAGGAGCAGGAGAATAAATGTGCAACATCACTAACCTGCTAATCCTCCTATTGGTCAAACTCAAGCAGAAGCAAGCTGGCAAGGGAGCCAGGACAGAGGAGAATGGAGAATGAATCATGTGAGGGATCAGAATAAAAACACAGATATATTGTTTGGTTCATTCCTATATTTTTCTTGCCCAGAACTCTGCCTAGCATTCTTTAGGTTCTCAATAAATATTTGTTGGAAGGTGGTGGATTAGGAGAGACACAGAAAAATTCTCTTCAGTGAAAAACACTAGATAAAGGACAGAAAGTGCTCCAGAACAGCAGTTCCAGGGATCCACCAGCTGGGCAAGGACATCTACACCCATAGTGAGTATGTAATTGGAGAAGCCAAGAGACTGTGTTTAAGGCCAGTGAGTGTTCTACCCAGAACACCAACTGGGAATGGGTGGGTGAAGCTGACTGATGAGCACAGAGGCATCTAGGCCCCAGGCACTCTCCTCAGCACTAGCTTGGGTGAGAACCCTATGCAGACCTGTGGCTGAGAGCTCCTGTCCCAGGGACTGGCAGTTGGAGCAGGCAGGTGAGTGTGGAGGGGGCATCTTTCCACACCCCATGTAGCCATCTTTGCAGTTGGCTTGGGAGATGAACCTTCACAGCACCATGGCCAAGAGTTTCCTGGAGGGAATGGCATTCATTGGGCTTGTGACAGCAAGATGTCACCAGATGTGGTATCATTGCTTGAGCAAATCAACACATCCCCTGGTACCTGATATGCAGATATTGAGCTGGAAAATGCTTTTTTCTCAATAGCTGTTAGTAAGGACCACCAGAAACAGTGTTGGCTAGTAGATAATGGAGTACCTAGCAGTAAAAGAGATGGGCACTCTACTAAATTCTTGTTTGACCTGTATAATCAGAAGAATTCTAGGTTGAGTGAACAAAAGTCTACCTTGAATTACAAAAACAGAGAGTCATGCCCCTTAATCAACTCTGAGACTTGAGATAGTTTACAGATCCAGAGCCCCTTGAATGAGGGGAAGGCTGGGTACACTTGGGGAAGGATCCTGTTACACTGCCAAAAATTTATACTGTTAATCTTCCTCCCAGCCTTCCTCAGGGGGACCTACAGCCTTTTACCAGAGTAACTGTGCATTGGGGAAAAGAAATGATCAGGTATTTCATGGATTATTAGTCACTGGTTCAAAAGTGACATTAATTCCAGGAGACACAAAATGTCACACTGATTCACCAGTCAGCATTGGGATCTATGGAGGTCAGGTGATCAATGGAGTTTTAGCTCAGGTCCATCTCACAGTGGGTCCAGTTGGTCCCTGGACCCATTATCTGGTTATTTCCCCAGTGCTGGAATGCATAATTGGAGTAGACATACTAAGCAACTGGCAGAATCCTCACATTGGTTCACTGACTCATGGAGTGAGGGCTATTATGGTGGGAAAGGCCAAGTGGAAGCCCCTAGAACTGCCCCTACCTAACAAAATAGTAAACTGGAAGCAACACCGGATTCCTGAAGGGATTTCAGAGATTAATGCCACTCTTAAGGACTTGAAGGATGCAGGGGTGGTGATTCCCAACACATCCCCATTCAATTCTCCTATTTGGCCTGTGCAGAAAACAGGGTCATGGAGGATGATGGTGGATTATTGTAAGCTGAACCAGATAGTTACTCCAATTGCAGCTGCTGTTCCAGATATGGTATCATTGCTTGAGCAAATCAACACATCCCCTGGTACCTGATATGCAGCTATTGATCTAGAAAATGCTTTTTTCTCAATAGCTGTTAGTAAGGATCACCAGAAACAGTTTGCATTCAGCTGGCAAGGCAAGCAGTGTACATTCACTGTGTTACCACAGGGGTATATCAACTCTCCAGGCCTATGTCATAATATTGCCTGCAGTGATCTTGATTGATTCTTCCTCCCACAAGGTATCACACTGGTCCATTACATTGATGATATCATGGCCCATGGCCCCCACTCCTGCCACCTCACCTTCTCTTTCCCAGGCCACAGCTATGGCATCTTGGGGAGTTCCTTAAAATGTGTTAATTGAGGAAGAGAAAAATCAGGCCTGGTTTACAGATGGTTCTGCATGATGTGCAAGCACCACCCAAAAGTGGACAGCTGCAGCACTGCAGCCCTTTTCTGGGATGTCCCCAAAGGACAGTGGTGAGGGGAAATCCTCCCAGTGGATGGAACTTTGAGCAGTGCACCTGGTTGTTCACTTTGCTTGGAAGGGGAACTGGCCAGAGGTGCATTTGTATACTGATTCATGGGCTGTTTGTAATGGTTTGGCTGGATGGTCAAGGACTTGGAAGGAACACGATTGGAAAATTTGTGACAAAGAAGTCTGGGGAAGAGGTGTGTGAATAGACCTTTCTGGTGGGCAAAAAATATGAAGATATTTGTGTCCCATGTGAATGCTCACCAGGGGGTGATTTCAGTAGAGGAAGATTTTAATAATGATGTGGATAAGATGACCTGTTCAGTAGATACCAGTCAGCCTCTTTCCCCTGCCACTCCTGTCATTGCCTGATGCCTTATCCACCATCATGCTATTCCACACAGCATTGCTTCCGACCAAGAAACTGACTTCACAGCAAATGAAGTGAGGGAATGGGCACATGCTCATGGAATTCTCTGGTCCTACCATTCTTCCCAATATCCAGAGGCAGCTGGGTTGACAGAATATTGAATGGCCTTTGGAAGTCTCAATTATGGTGCCATCTAGGTGGCAATAACTTGCAGGGCTGGAGCAATGTTCTCCAGGAGGCTATGTGTATGCTCTGAATCAGCATCCACTCTATGGTGCTGTTTCTCCCATAGCCAGGATTCACAGGACCTGGAATCAAGGGGTGGAAAAAGGAGTGGCACTATTCACTATCACTCCTAGTGATCCACTAGGAAAATTTTTGCTTCCTGTCCCTGCAACCTTAAGCTCTGCTCTGCTACAAGTCTTAGTTCCAAAGGGAAGATTGCTTCCATTGAACTGGGAGTTAAGACTGCCACCTGGCCACTTTGGGCTTTTTATGCCTCTGAATAAACAGGCAAGAAGGAGATTACTGTACTGGATGGGGTGATTGACCCGGACTATCAAGGCAAAATAGGACTGCAACTACACAATGAAGGTAAAGAAGAGTTTTTCTGGAATACAGGAGATCCCCCTAGGGCCTCTCTTAGTACTACCATGCCCTGTGATTAAAGTCAATAGAAAATTGCAGAAACCCAATCCAGACAGGACTACCAATGGCCAAGAAACTTCAGAAATGAAGGTTTGGTTCACCCCACCAAGGAAAGAACAATGGCCAGCTGAAGTGCTTGCTGAGGGTAAAGGGAACATAGAATGGGTAGTGGTAGAAGGTAGTGATAAGTATGAACTATGACCACGTGACCAGTTATAGAAATGAGATCTATGATAGCATGAATATTTCCTCCTTGTTTTCTTATGCATACATTTGTGTTTGTCTGTAAAGGAAATATCTTTGTTTTCTTCTCTATCTTATCCCCTTATCATATGACATAAGCTGTATTGTTGATTTTGCAGTATTTAAGTTAAAAAATCAAATTTAAGAGTTAATGTCACCCAAGGACTTGCACCCTATTCTGGAGAGATTTAGTGCATTTCTGGTTGTGCACAGGACAGCAGAGTATTGTTGGGCAAAATATATGTCTGTTATTTTTCTCGACTTAAAGATAAAGTATGGTTTAAGGTGATGTGTCTAACTGCCAAGTTGACAAGGGCGGACTGTGATGGTTAGGTTCATGTGTCAGCTTGGCCAGGTGATGGTGTCCAGATGTCTGGTCAAGCAACACTGGTCTAACCATTACTTCAAGGACATTTGTGACTGGTTAATAAACCAGAAGTCTGGTTTATTAAATCATCAGACAATTGGCTGCAGCTGTGACTGATTACATCAATGAAGGGTGTGTCTTCCTCAATGAGAAAATGCAATCAACTGGATTTAATACAATCAGTTGAAGACTTTTAAGGGAGACAGACAGAAAGTCCTCACTTCTTCGTCTTTGGCTAACCAGTGAAGCATTCCCTGCAGAGTTCATCCAAGTTGCCAGTTCATTCCTAAGGAGTTCATTGAACACTTTCATCTAAGTTTCCAGTTTGCCACCTGAGGAGCTCATCGAACACCTTCATTGGAGTTCCCAGTTTGCTGCCTGCCCTACGGAATTTGGTCTCCTGCATACCACAGTTGTGTGAGACCCTTTTATAAAATCTTATATTTATAGATATCTCTTGTTGATTCTGTTCCCCTAGAGAACCCTAACTAACACAGGGACCTAAAGAGATGGAAAGATTCCTTGCTCATGGATAGGAAGGCAAAAGTTATTAAGACGTTACTCCTACCCAAACCAATCTACAGATTCAATGCAATTCCAATCAAAATCCCAACAACCTATTTTGCAAACTTGGAAAATCTAGTTATAAAATTTATTTGAAAGGAAAGTGGCCTCAAATTGCTGAAAACATTCTAAAAATGAAAAACATAGTGGGAGGACTTACACTTCCTGACATTGAAACCTACTATAAAGCCACAGTAGTCAAAACAGCATAGTATTGGCAGAAAGATAGACATATTGGTCAGTGGAATTGAATTGAGAATTTGTAAATAAACCCCCAGATCTATGGTCAACTGATTTTTGATAAGGCCTCCAAATCCACTGAACTGGGACAGAGCAGTCTCTTCAACAATGGGGCTGGGGAAACTGGATATCCATATCCAAAAGAATGACAGAGGAACCATACCTCATACCCTGTACAAAAATTAACTCAAAGTGGGCCAAACACATCAATATAAGAGACAGTACCATAAAACTCCTAGAAGATAATATAGGGAAACATCTTCGAGACCTTGTATTAGGAGGTTACTTCTTAGACCTTACACCAAAAGCACAAGCAATGAAAGAAAAAATAGATAAATGGGAACTCCTCAAAATCAAAAAAACATATGTACCTACAATGAATTTGTCAAAAAGGTGAAGAGGGAGCCAACACACTGGGAGAAAATATTTGGAAACCATGTGTTTCATTAGAGACTGATATCTTGCATATATAAAGAAATCCTACAGCTCAATGAAAATTGTACAAACAGCACAATTTTAAAATGGGCAAAGATATGAAAAGACATTTTTCCAAAGCAGAAATTCAAATGGCTAAAAAACACATGAAAACATGTTCATCTTCACTAGCTATTAGGGAGATGCAAATCAAGACCACGATGAGATATCATCTCACACCAGTAAGAATGGCTGCCATTAAACAAAGACACTACAAATGCTGGAGAGGATATGGAGAAATTGGAACTCTTATTCATTGCTGGTGGGAGTGTTTTATGGTACAGCCACTCTGGAAGACAGTTTGGTGTTTCCTCAGAAAACTAGATATTGAGTTACCCTATGATCCAGCAATTTCACTTCTCAATATATATCCAGAGAATCTGAAAGCAGTGATATGAACAGATATTTGCACACCATTGTTCATAGTGGCATAGTTCACATTTGCCAAGAGTTGTAAACAGTCCATGTGTCCTTCAACAGATGAGTGGATAAACAAAATGTGGTACATACATATGATAGAATACCATGCAGCAGTAAGAAGGGACAAGGTCGTGAAACATGACAACATGGATGAACCTTGAAGACAAGGCTGAGTGAAATAAGCCAGATACAAAAGGAGAGCTATTGTATGTTCCCATTAATGTGAACTCCATGAAAAATGTATAATATATGTCTTATAATGTAGAATATAAGGGATCCTAGAGATAGAAGCTAGCGAAGTGGGAAGAATAATCTAATATACATAGATATGATAATGAGGGTGAACTTATTGGTATTAGATTGGTCAAGTGAGACTATGGTTCATTAATGGGATTATAAGTACCAGTGATGTATTGAAGGTGAACATGTTTGTAAATGCTTGTTTAAAGGCATGCAACCCACAGAGTAGCATCAGAAACTTAAAGAAGTGTTAGCATGATATACGTATAAGGTATGACACTGGTGCAGAGGGTTAACAATGGAAAGACTACCCATTACATATTTAAAAACTACTTTTTAATAGGAATACCTTACCAACAATACACTAATACTAGGGATGAATAATTAGTAGCTGATAAGAGCTCTGGGATGTATTATGCTATGATAATTATTCAAAGTTGAGAGTGATGATGATTGTACAATTAAGTGAAGATAATGTAAAAAATTGACCATTTATCTTAGGATAGAATATATATTAAGTGAAATTAGGAACCCACTACTTAATAAGAGGCTTGCTCTTGTGAAACATAGGGTTGTAAATGGAAAGCTGAACCCTCCTGTAGTTATGCCTAAGAGGCACCTCCAGGGAACATTTTTTTGCTCAGATGTGGCCTTTCTCTCTCTAAGCCCAACTCTGCAAATAAATTCATTAACTTCCCCCCTATGAGGGACATGACTGCCAGGGGAATGAATCTCCCTGGCGATGTGGGACATGATTCCCAGGAATGAGACTGGCCCTGGCAGCAAGGGATTGAAAATATCTACTTGACCAAAAGGGGGGAAAAGATAGGTAATAATCTGAGGTCACAGTGGCTGAGAAATCCCAAATAGAGTTGAGAGGCTATCCTGGAGGTTTCTCTTATGCAAGCTCCAGCTAGACATCCTAAATGGCCACAATATGCCATGTCCTTACCAAAAGTAGTTCCCAAATACCTAGGTCCCTACTAGAGATTCTATAAAAGTGTGACCCTAAGTTTTATCTCTCAGAAACTTAAAACCACCAGAGTGTTCCTATGCCAGACAAGTCCTAAAACCCAGAGGCAACAGCTTCTTTAAGAACAACAATCAGATGCAGCCCACTTCCCCATACTGTTGACACCCCCTTTCAATATAAACAAGTTAGGGTGCTCACTGCCTAGACACCCCTGAAATGGAGAAAAAGATTAAGTGAGAGGAAGGGGTAGCAACAAGCAAGATACAATTTAACAAAGGTCTCTGAATACTGAAACTTTATGTGAATAGATAGATAGATAGATAGATAGATACTGGTGTGTTGGAATAGCTGGGAGGAGGTGAATGACATGGTGTAGCTGTAACCTATAACATCCTTTGAAATTTTCTCTATAGCTACTCATTGAATTGTGCTTTGAAAGTCTTCACCTTTCTTTATATACCCTATATTGCATAATAAGGAAAGAACTGAAACTGTGGGGCTGTAACCCATAACAATTTTTGAAATTACCTATATAACTTCTTGTTGAGCTGTACATTGAAAGTTAACACCTTTCTGTATGCATATCTTACAGTAATGGAAATAGCTGAAGTTGTAGAACTTTGTCCCATGACATTCTTTGAAATTTGCTAACTACTTGTTAAATCATACTTTGAAAAGTTGTCACTGTTGGGTATATATGTTAAAATTCACAATTTAAAAAATGCCTAAAAAAAGAATCAAGGCTACTGGGTTGCAGTTCAACAGATTCAGATATTTCCTTCTAGCTATTCCAGTACATTAAAAACTAAAAAGGGATATATGCCAGTTTGGAATATTATGTCCCTCCAAAAGTCATATTCCTTAATGTAATCTCATGGGGGCAGATGTATTAGTGTTCTGTAGGTTGGAATCTTTTGATTGTTTTCATGGAGATGTGACTCAGTCAACTGTGGGTGAAATGTTTGATTAAATTATTTCCGTGGAGATATGGAGCCCACCCATTCAGGGGAGTCTTGATTTAATCACGGAAGTCCTATAAAAGAGCTCACAAACAGAAGGAGCTCAGAGCAGCTGAGAGGGACATTTTGGGGAGATACTAAGAGCTGACACTGATGCTGACACTTGGAGATGCTTGGAGACATTTGGAGATGCTAGCCCAGAGTTTGCTCTGGAGAAGCTAAGAGACATCCTTGATGCTTAGATGCACAGGAGCTGAAGAAGCTAGAAGAAACCCAGAGATATTTTGGAGAAAGCCATTTTGAAATGCAACCAGAAAGCAAAGGAACAGTAGATGCCAGCCATGTGCCTTCCCAGCTGACAGAGGTGTTCTGGATGCCATCAGCTTTTCTTCAGTGAAGGTATCCTTTTGTTGATGCCTTACTTTGGACACCTTTATGGCCTTAGAACAGTAAATTTATAACTTAATAAATCCCCTTTATAAAAGCCCCATTTCTTGTATTTTGCATAACAGCAGCATTAGCAAAAGGGAACAGGATATCTGTACAATGCATAAGAATCACCTCCAGAATGATCTTTTGACTCCATTTGAAATCTCTCAGCCATTGAGATTTATTTTGTTTCATTCCTCTTCCCCCTTTTGGTCAAGAAGTCTTTCGCAGTCCCTCAATGCCAGATCCAGGTTCATCCCCAGGAGTCATGTCCCACATTGCCAGGGAGACTTACATCCCTGAAATTCATAGCCCATGTAGGGGGTAGGGCAGTGATTTTACCTGCAGAGTTGGTTTAGAGAGAGAGGCCATATTGTAGCAACAAAAGAGGTTCTCTGGAGGTGACTCTTAGGCACAATTATAAGTAGGCTTAACCTCTCCTTTGCAGTTACAAGCTTCCTAAGGGCAAGCCCCAAGATTGAGGGCCCAGCCTTCCAAATTGGTAGTCCCCAATGCTTGTGAGAATATCAGTAATTCCCCAGGTGGGGATGTTTAATATTTCCACATTTTTTCCCAGTCCCTCAAGGGGGCTTTGCAAATACATTTTTATTCTCTGCTCAAGTTACTCTGGGATGTATTGGGGCTTCACACTAACCTGTACAAGCCAACCAGATCTCACTCCCTATTCAATGTTCCATGTAATTATGGTGTTTGAATAAACTGACCATACAAGTTCAATTATATAGTGTGCTACAGACAATAGAGGTTTTATACCAAATAAACATCTCTCACTTTGGTCTCACACAGAAGTTGAAGTTTTGAAACACTATTCCTGGTATAATCACAAGTTATGCATCACCACAATCTATATGAGGATATTTCCATTTCTCCCACAAAGAAAGAGGAAGAAGAGAAAAAAGAAAAAAGAAAAAAAACTGATGATTAAACAATAAAAGAAAAATAAAATAAAATACAATAGAAAGTTCAGACAACAATACCAGTGCTAAGAATCCCATACCTCTCACTTATATGCCCCTCTTATAGACATTTAGCTTTGGTATATTGCCTTTGTTACAATTAATGGAAGCATATTACAATGTTACTGTTAACTATAGGCTTTGGTTTGCATTGATTATATTTTTTCTCATTTTCCATTTCCCATCCCTTTTTCAACGCCTTGCAATGTTGACATTCATTTGTTCTCCCTCATTAAAAATATACTTATATTTGTACATTTAATCACAGTCATTGATCACTCTAGATTTCACTAAGTTATACAGTTCTGGTCTTTATTTTCTGTCTTTCCTTCTGGCATCATACCTAACCCTAACCTTGCTCTTTCAACCATACTCACAGTCATCTTTGTTTAGTGTACTTACAATATTGTGCTACCATCACACAGTATTGAGCTATTCATTTCTGGATCTATACAATCCATTTGAACATTCTATACTCCTTCATCATCAAATGCCTGATCTCTACCCTCTTTCTATCTCCTGATATCTTTATTTCTACACTCTTCTCCAAACTTCTCTCTCTCCTGTCTTTTCCTATCTGACTGTAGCACTCCCTGTAATATTTCTTGTAGATGAGGTCTCCTGTTCACAAACTCTCTCAGTGTCTTTTTATCTTAAAATATTTTAAACTATCCATCATTTTTGAAGGACAGTTTTGCTGGATATAGGATTATTGGTTGGCAGTTTTTCTATTTCAGTATCTTCAATATATCATACCAGTGTCTTCTAGCCTCCATGGTTTCTGCTGAGAGATCCGTACTTAGTCTTATCAAGTTTCTCTTGTATGTGATTGATTGATTTTCTCTTCCTGTTTTCAGAATTCTCTCTTTGTGACATTTGAAAAATCTGATTAGTAAGTGTCTTGGAGTAGGTCTATTCAGGTCAATTCTGTTTGGGGTATGCTGTGTTTTTTGGACTTTTAATTTTATGTGTTTCATAAGAGTTGGGAAATTTTCATTGATTTCCTCTATTATCCTTTCTGCCCCTTTTCTCTTCTCTTCTCCTGGGACACCCATAAAGTGTATATTCATGTGCTTCATGTTGTCATTCAGTTTCTGACACCATGCTCATATTTTCCCATTCTTTTCCCTATCTGTTCTTTTGTGTGTAGGATTTCGGATGTTCTGTGTTCTAGTTTACTGATCATTTCTTCTGCTTCTCCAAGTCTGCCATTGTATGTCTCCATTGTGTTTTTCATCTCTTCTATTATGCCTTTCATTCCCATACATTCTGCCGTTTGCTTTTTCAAGTTTACTAATTCTTCCTTATGGTCACCCAGTGTCTTCTCTATGTCCATCATCACTTTTGTCACATTTTCTTTCAAGTCATTGATTTGATTTTGAAGATTTGTTTGAACATCTTTAATTAGTTGTTTCAACTCTTGAATCTCAGTTGAGCTGTTAGTTTGTTCCTTGAGTGGACCATATCTTCATGTTTCCTTGTGTGGCTTGTGATTTTTTTTTTCTGTCTAGGCATCTGATTTTCTTGACTAGTTTATTCTGGAGTTTGTTTTATCTCTTTTCCTAGGGTTTTCTGGTTATTTGTCTTTGATCTCTATCTTCTCTTTGTTTCTCTCACTGTAAGCTGTCAGATTGATTCTGCCCCCCAGTCTTCCCCCCCAAATCAGGGGCTCATCATGGCCTGCCACAGGGAAGGAAGGTAGGCACTGGTTACCCCAGAAAATTCACTGTGTGTGGTAATACAAATCTTCTGGCTTCCAGTGGTGCTCTGCTTTCCACCAGCCAGCAATACCTGGGTTTGTTTTACAGCCCAGCTTTAACAGTTGGGTCTTCCATATTTCTCAGCCAAAACATGGCTGGGTTTCCATACAGGGCATGTAGAACAGCTCCTGTCATCCTAAGAAAGGGTCTGAAGCATCTTTTTAAGTTTTTCAATTCCCTTGCACCTTACAGACTGTCCAATAGATGGCTCCATTCAGTAACTTAATTGACCACAGAAGCTTCTTTGTCTCCATGCACAGGCTGCAGCTACACAGGTGAGCTGTAACTGCCAGATTCCTATGCCCTCACTTTGCCAAGCAAAATGGCCTCAAATGTGGTGCTCCAGCTGTGGCAAGTACTCCATCAGCTGACCTACTACTCCAGACATCCCCCAGGCAAGGAAATGGCCACTAGCTGCTGCTTCCCTCAAGGGTGGGGAAGGGCTTTCAGACCTGGGGCTGGGAACAAAGTGTCTGTCCACATTTTCTCAGTTTCTTTGTCCTTGACTGACCTAGGCCTTGAAATGTCCTCCCCTGTCCCCCAGGACTTCAAATGGTGGGGGTATGTCTCACTGCTGTGAGAGATTTTGTAGTCTGTGTCCTAGTGGGAGGGGTCCCATCTGCTGATTCTGTGCCTTTCACACATGAGGCCAAGTGAGGGGGAGGGAAGAGGACTGGCTGGTCCAGGACAGAAGATTCTTAGCTGATATTCTTCTTTTCTTCAATTTGGCATTTGTACGATCCTTCTTCAGTCTATATCCTCTTCCAGAGTTTCAAACAATTCAGAATTGTCCTAGTTTTCATTGAATCTCTGGAGAGAAGTTTTCAGTAGTTGTTTACATCACCGTGTTGATGACATCACCTCATTAAGTATCTTCGTGTAGGTCTATTGGGATATATTTTGTTTGGGGTTTGCCACACTTCTTGAACCTGTACTTTTATGTCTTTCAAAAGAGTTGGGAAATTTTCAGTGATTATTTCTTCTATTATTCTTTCTGCAACTTTTCCCTTCTCTTCTCCTTCTGGGACACTCATAACACATATATTCGTGTGCTCCATGTTGTCATTCATTTCCCTAAGACCTTGCACATATTTTTACATTCTTTTCCCTATCCCTGCTCTCAGTATAGATTGTTTCTTTTTACCTCAGGGAACCAGCTCAAATTCAGTCTTCCATGCTTGTGGGTGGTGCCAGCCCCCTGGCAGGGAAACTTAGAGTTCTTTGCTGTGATCTCAGCCATTCCACCTGTTCCAGACTGATGTACAATATGTGTCTGGTTACAGAAGTACCTGCAACAGCTGTTCTGTACAGATCCTGGCTATTTACCAGCTGCCCTAGAGGAGTAACTAAATTCCACACCTCACCACTCTGCCATCTTGCCCCTGGTACCATGCTGTTTTGAGTTCTGTGGCTTTATAATATGCTTTAAAGTCAGGGACTCAGGATACCTCCCACTTCATTGTTCTTTTTCAAGATATTTTTGGCCATTTGAGGTCCCTTTCCCTTCCAAATAAAATTGATATTAGCTTCTCCATTTCTGCAAAGTAGTTTGTTGGAATTTTGAGTGGCATTACATTGAATCTGTAGATGAATTTGGGTAAGAATTGACATCTTAATGACATTTAGCTTTCCAATCCATGAACATGGAATTTCTTTCCATTTATTCAGGTCTTCTTTCATTTCTTTTGGCAGCATTTTGTAGTTTTCTGTGTATAAGTCCTTTACATCCTTGGCTATGTTTATTTCTAAATATTTGATTATTTTAGGGGAACTTGTAAGCAGAATTTTTTTCTTGATTGCCTCCTCAGATCAATCATTTCTGGTGTATAGAAACACCACTGACTTTGCATGTTGATCTTGTATCCTGCTACCTTTCAGAACTTGCTTCTTAGTTTAAGTAGCTTTGCTGTCATTTTTTTCTGGATTTTCTAAATATAGGATCATGTAATCTGCAAATAGTGACAGTTTTACTTCTTCCTTTCCAATTTGAATGCCTTTAATTTCTTTTTCTTGCCTAATTGCTCTAGCTAGAACTTCTAGCACAATGTTGAATAACAATGGTGATATTGAGCATCCTTATCTTGTTCCTGATTTTAAAAAGAAAGCTTTCAATCTCTCACCATTAAGTATGATGTCAGCTGTGGGTATTTCACATATGACCTTTATCATGTTGAAGAAGTTTCCTTTGATTCCTGCCTTTTGAATTGTTTTATCATGAAAGGATGCTGAATTTTGTCAAATGCCTTTTCTTCATCAATTGAGATGATCATGTGGTTTTTCCCTTTTAATTTGTTAATATGGTATATTACATTAATTATTAATAAATTATTTATTAATTTATTTTCTCATTCCTTTGCACACCTGGAATAAAACCCACTTGGTCATATTGTGTAAATCTTTTAATATGCTGTTGGATTCTATTTGCAAGTATTTTGTTAGGTATTTTTGCATCTATATTCATTAGAGAGATTGATCTGAAGTTTTCTTTTCTTGTGTCTTGATCTAACTTTGGTATTACAGTTATGTTGGTTTCCTAGAATGAGTTAGGTGGTTGTTCCAGTTTGCTAAAGCTGTTGTTATGCAAAATACCATAAATGGTTTGGCTTTTATAAAAGGGATTTATTAGGTTACACATTTACAGTTTTGAGGCCATAAATGTGTCCAAACTAAGGCATCAACAAGAGGATACCTTCACTGAAGAAAAGCTGATGGCATCCAGAACAGCTCTGTCAACTGGGAAGGCACATGGCTGGTGTCTGCTGGTCCTTTGCTCTGGGTTTTGGTTTCAAAATGGCTTTCTCCAAAATGTCTCTGGGCTTCTGTCTCTCTTAGCCTCTCTCTCTCAGCCCCTGTGCATCCTTGCTTGATCTCCCAGAATGTGTCTCTATAAGTGTCATGGGTCCTCTCTTAGCTTCTCTGGGGCAAACTCTGGGCTTCATCTCTTAGTTTAGCATCTCCAAACATATTTCTGTCTGCAACTCCCAACACCCCCAAGCATCTGCGTATGTGTGGGCTCTCAGCTCTTTTAAGGACTCCAGTAATCTAATTAAGACCCATCCTGAATGGGCAGGGTCACACATCCATGGAAATTGTTTAATCAAATGGTCTCACCCACAGTTGGGTGGGTCACATCTTCATGGAAACAACCTAATCAAAAGGTCCCACCCACGTTAAGTCCACATCCACAAGACTGTATTAAAAGAACATGGCCTTTCCTGGGGTACATAACATTTTCAAATCAGCATGGTAGTGTTCCCTCTTATTCAATTTTTTTTGAGTTTGAGCAGGAATGGTATTAATTCATCTTGGAATGCTTGGTAAAATTTGCTTGTGAAGCAGTCTGGTCCTGAACTTTTCTTTGTTCATAGGTTTTTGATGACTGATTTGATCTATTTATTTGTGATTTGTTTGTTGAGGATTTCTATTTCTTCTTGAGTCGGTGTAGGATGTTTGTGTCTTTCTAGAAAGTTGTTCATTTCATTTACATTGTCTAATTTGTTGGCATACAGTTGTTCATAGTAACCACTAATGATCTTTTTTATTTCTTCAGGGTCCATGGTAATGCCCCTATCTTGTTTCTGATTTTATTTGTTTGCAGCTTCTGTGTTTTTGTCTTTGTCAGACTAGTTAAGGGTTTGCTGATTTTATTGATCTCATAGAATCAGCTTTTGGTTTTGTTGATTCTCTCTATTGTATTTTTTATTCTCCATTTCATTAAATTCTGCTCTAATCTTTGTTATTTCTTTCCTTCTGCTTACTTCAGGATTAGTTTGCTGTTCTCTCTCCAGTTTCTCCAGTTGTTCACTTAGGTCACTGGCTTTGGCTCTTTCTTCCTTTTTAATGTAGACATTTAGGGTTATAAATTTCCCCCTCAGCACTACCTTCACTGCATCCCATAAGCTTTGATATGTTGTGTTCTCATTTTCAATCATCTCAAGTTATTTACTGATTTCTCTTGCAATTTCTTCTTTGACTTAATGATTGTTTAAGAATGTGTTGTTTAATATCCATATATTTGTGCATTTTCTGGTTCTCCATTTGTTTTCTTTTTGGGTGTCAGGACATCCCTTTTTAAAAATTAACTTTATTTATCAAAAAATAAAAAATTTCAATACAAAACAAAGGAATGAAAAAACAAATATTCTGAAATAACTTCATTGCTTCCAATGTGCTCCTAACATACCACAAGAAAATTAATGAACCATAGTCATTCTTGAGCATGCCCATATCATTAAGATTACCTCAATATCTTATCTGTTCTCATTAGATTACCATTCCCCCTTCACTAGCTGCTATCTATCTCTAGGTCCCCTATATTCTAGAATATAAGACACTTGTTTTACATTTCTTCCAGAGTTCACAATAGTGGTTACATACAATATCTCTCCTTTTATGTCTGGCTTATTTTACTCAACATTATGTCCTCAAGGTTCACCCATGTTGTCATATGCTTCATGACCCCATTCTTTCTCACTGCTGCATAATATTCCATCATGTGTATGTACCATATTTTGTTTATCCACTCATCTGATGTAGGACATTTACATTGTCTCCGTCTCTTGGCAATTGTGAACAATGCTGCTATGAACATTGGTGTGCAAATATCTGTTCATGTCACTGCATTCAGGTCCTCTGAGTAAATACTGAGAAGTGAAATTGCTGGATTGTAGGGTAATTCAATACCTAGTTTTCTGAAGAACTGCCAAACTGTTTTCCAGAGTGACTGAATGATTATACAGTCCCACCAGCAACGAATAAGAGTTCCAGTTTCTCCACATCCTCTCCAGCAGTTTCCTGCTGCATTTAATGGCAGCCATTCTTATTGGTGTGAGATGTGAGATGATATCTCATTGTGGTCTTGATTTGCATCTCCCTAATAATTAGTGAAGATGAACATTTTTTCATGTGTTTTTTAGCCATTTGCATTTCCTCTTTGGAGAAATGTCTTCTTGTATCTTTCACCCATTTTATAACTGGGCTATTTGAACTAATGTCATTGACTTGTAAAATTTCTTTATGTATGCAGGACATCAATCTCTTATCAGATATATGGTTTCCAAATATTTTCCATTGAGTTGGCTGTCTCCTTTACCATTTTGACAAATATCTTTGAGGTACAGAAGATTTTAATTCTGAGGAGTTCCCATTTATCTATTTTTTCTTTTGTTTATTGTGCTTTAGGTCTAAGGTCTAAGAAGCAATGTCTTAATACTAGGTCTTGAAGGTGTTTCCCTACATTATCTTCTTACCTTGAGATCTTTGATCCATGGCTGAATTAATTTTTGTATAGGGTGTGAGGTAGAGGTCCTCTTTCATTCTTTTAGATATAGATATCCAATTCTCTCAGCCCCATTTGTTGAAGAGGCTATTAAGTCCCAAATTCAGTGGATTTGGGGGCCTTATCAAAAATTAGTCCACCATAGATGTGGAGGTCCATTTCCAAATTCTCAATTCAATTTCATTGATCAATATGTCTATCTTTGTGCCAATACCATGCTGTTTTGACTACTGTGGATTTATAGTAGGTTTCAAAGTCAGGCAGTGTAAGTCCTCCCACTTTTTTTTTGGAATATTTTTAGAAATTCAAGCCATCTTTCCCTTCCAAATAAATTTGATGACTAGCTTTTCCAAGTCTGCAAAGTAGATTGTTGGAATTTTGATGGGCATTGCATTAAATCTGTAGATCAGTTTGGGTAGAAATGACAATTAACTATGTTTAGCCTTCCTATCCAGCAACACAGAATATCTCTCCATCTCTTTAGGTCACCTTCTATTTCTTTTAGTAGAGTTATTTAATTTCCTGTATAGAGATCTTTTACATCCTTGGTTAAGTTTATTCCTAGGTACTTAATTTTTGTAGTTGCTCTTGAGAATGGAATCTTTTTCTTGAGTGACTCTTAAGTTATGTCATTTCTACTGTATAGAAACATTACTGACTCAGGTGCATTAATCTTATATCCTGCCACTTTGCTGAATTTGTTTGTTAGCTCAAGTAGTTGTGTTGTCAGTTTCTTATGGTTTTCCAAGTATAAGATTGTGTCATTTGCAAATAATGAGAGTTTTGCTTCTTCCTTTCCAATTTGGATGCTGTTTATTTATTTTTCTTGCCAAATTGCTCTGGCTAGAACTTCTAGCACACCATTGAATAATAGTGGTGACAATGGGCATCCTTGTCTCCTTCCTGATCTTAGAAGGAAAGCTTTCAGTCTCTCACCATTAATCAGTAAATACTGGCTGTGGGTTTTCATATATGCCCTTTATCAGATTGAGGAAGTTTCCTTCAATTCCTAACTTTTGAATTTTTTTATCATAAAAAATGCTGGATTTTGTCAAATGCTTTTTCAGCAGCTATTGAGATGATCATTTGATTTTACCCTTCTGATTTGTTAATGTGTTGTATTACATTGATTGATTTTCTTATGTTGAACTGCCCTTGCATGCCTGAGATGAGCTCTACTTGGTCAGGGTGTATAATTTTTTTTAATGTGTCTTTCGATTCTATTTGCAAATATTTTGTTGAGAATTTTTGCATCTATATTGTGCCAGTTTCAATATATTATGTCCCCCAGAAAAAGCCATGCTCTTTAATTCAATCTTGTGGGGGCAGACATACTAGTGTTGATTAGGTTGGAACTTTGGATTAGGCTGTTTCCATCGAGATGTGACCCACCCAACTGTGAATGACACCTTTGATTAGGGTGTGACCTCTTGATTGAATGTTTCCATGGAAATGTGGCCCTGCCCATTCAGTGTGGGTCTTGATTAGTTCACTGAAGTCCTATAAAAAGAGCCCACAAACAGAAGGACCTCAGAGCAACTGAGAGTGACATTTTGAAGAGGAGCTGCTGCTAAAAGAGACATTTTGGAGAATGCCATTTTGAAACACAGCCTGGGAGCAAGCAGATGCCAGCCACGTGCTTTCCCAGCTAACAGAGGTTTTCTGGATGCCAATGGCCTTTCTCCAGTGAAGGTACCCTATTGTTGATGTCTTACCTTCCACACTTTATGGCCTTAAGACTGTAACCAAATAAACTCCCTTTATAAAAGCCAATCCAATTTTGGTGTTTTGCAAAATGGCAGCATTAGCAAACTGTAACATATATTCATTAGGGGAGTTGGCCTGTAGTTTTCGTTTCTTGTAGCATCTTTGCCAGGTTTTGGTATTAGAGCAATGTTGGCTTCATAAAATGAGTTAAATAGTATTTCATTTTCTTCAAACTTTTGAGTTTAAGTAGGAATGGTGTCAGTTCTTTTTGGAAAGTTTGGTAGAATTCCCCTTTGAAGTCATCTTGCCCTGGGGTTTTATTTGTAGGAAGCTTTTTGATAACTTATTGGATCTCTTGTGATTGGTTTGTTGAGTTCTTCTATTTCTTCTTTATTCAGTCTAGGTTGTTTATGTGTTTCCAATAAATTGTCCATTTTCTCTGAATTACCTAGTTTGTTGGCATAGAGTTGTTCATAGTATCCTCTTATGATATTTTTTATTTCTTCAGGATTCATAGTAATATCCCCCCTCTCATTTATTATTTTGTTTATTTGGTTCTTCTGTCTTTTGGACTTTGTCAGTCTAGCTAAGGGTTTGTCAATCTTGTTGATCTCCTCAAAGAACCAATTTTGGTTTTACTTATTCTCTCTATTGCTTTTTTCTTGTTTTCCATACCATTTACTTCTGCCTTAATACTTGTTATTTCTTTTCTTCTACTTACTTTAGGAGTAGTTTGCTCATCATTTTCTAGCATCTTCAGTTGTTCCATTAATTCTTTCATTTTAACTCTTTCTTCCATTTTAATGTATGCATTTAGAGCTATAAATTTCCCTCTCAATAACACCTTTGCTGCAACCTATAAATTTTGATATGTTGTATTCTCATTTTCATTCATCTCTAGATATTTAGCAATTTCTTTTGCAATTTCTTCTTTGACCCACTGATTGTTTAAGAGTGTGTTGTTTAAGCTCCAGATATTTCTGAGTGTTCTGGTTCTTTGATAGCTATTAACTTCTAGTTGTATTCCATTATGATCAGAGAATGTATTTTGAATAATTTTAATCTTTCTAAATTTATTGGGGCTTGTTTTATGGCCCAGCATATGATCTATCCTGGAGAAAGTTCCAAGAGCACCCGAGAAGAATGCATATCCTGGTAATTTGGGAGGTAATGTTTTATTTATATCCATTAAGTCTAATTCATTTATCACATTATGATCTCAATTTCCTTCTTGGTCTTCTGTCTAGATGATCTATATATAGGAGAGAGTGTCATATTGAAGTCTCTCACAATTATTGTGGAAACATCTACTGCTTCCTTCAGTTTTCCCAATATTTGTCTCATATACTTTGGAGCACCTTGACTGAGTGCATAAACGTTTATGATTGTTATTTATTCTTGGTGAATTGTCCTTTTTATTAGTATATAGTGTCCTTCTCTGTCTCTTAAAATATCCTTGGATTTAAAATCTATTTTATATGAAATTAGTATTGCTACCCCTGATTTCTTTTGGCTATAGCTTGCATGGAATATTTTTTCCATCCTGTCATTTTCAATTTCTTTGTGTCACTAGGTTAAGATGAGTCTCTTGTAAATAACATATTGATTATACATATTTTGTTTTTAATTTTATTTTGAAATAAATTCAAACTTACAGGAACAGTTGAAAAAACAATACAAACCCCATACACAGGACTCCAGCATACCCTGATCCCCCTCCCCTGATACCCTGATCCACCAACTTTAACATCCTGTCACACCACCATTTCTTTCTTTCCCTCCTTCCCTATCTATCATCCATCACTATTGCTCTGTCTTCTGAACATATGAGAGCAGGCTGCACACATCCTTGAACAAACACTGTAATTCACATATACATTTCCCATGAACAAGAACATTCTTTTAAGCAATCCCATTAAGCTCAGCTAAGAAGTTCAAGAAATTCAGCATTGATACAAATCTTACATTCTATATTTCCTTTCTTTTCTTATGTCCCAACTGTGTCCCTTTGAACCTCCTCTCTTCCATCCTCAGATCCCATCCAGGATCATCCTTGGCATTTAATTGTCATTGTCTATTTAGACTGTCTTTTTTTTTTCATTTGTGGAAACATATATACAGCCTAAATCTTCCCATTCCAACCCCTCCCTAGCATTCCATTAGTGGGATTAATCACATTTAGAATTTTGCAATGCTATCACCTTCCCACCATCCATTACAAGAAATTTCCCTTCACCCCAAACGGAAACCCTACACTCCTTTCCTAACTTCCCATTGCCCTTTCCCCCACTTCTTGTAACCCATACTCCACTTTTCATCTCTATGGTCATATTCTCTGATACTTTCTTTGTGTTTACTGTGGGGCTTAAATTTAACCTCTTAAGTCTATAACAATCTTGTTTTTCTTTGATACCAACTTAACTTCAATAGGACACATAAACTATGTTCCTATACTCCTCCATTCCCCCACCTTCATGTAGTTCTTGTCAAAAATTACATATTTTACATTGAGTCCAAAACCACTGATTTACCATTGCAGTTTATGTATTTTAGATCCTGTAGGAAGTAAATAGTGGAGTTACAAATCAAAAACACATTAGTGTTGGTATTTATATTTACCATGTGATCTTTACTGGAAATCTTTCTTTCTTCATGTGGTTTCAGTCAATTGTTTAGTGTCCCTTCCCTTCAGCCTGCTCAATTCCCTTTAACATTTCTTATAGGACTGATCTACTGGTGATGAAGTCCCTCATCTTTTGATTATCTGAGAATGTTTTCATCTCCCCATAATTTTTACCCTCCAGGTGTTTGTGAATTTTCTAAGTCTCTGATGGTTATTGACTTCTATTTGTATTCCATTGTGGTCAGAGAATGTGCTTTGAATAAATTCAACTTTTTAAAAAAATTTATTGAGGCTTGTTTTATGTCCCAGCATATGGTCTATTCTGGAGAAAGATCCGTGATCACTAGAGAAGAATGTGAGTCCTGGTGATTTGGGATGTAATGTTCCATATATGTCATTAAATTTCTCTGTATCTCTCTCTCCTTCCTTTGTTTCTCTGTTGATAGGGCTCCCTTTAGTATCTGAAGTAGGGTAGGTCTTTTATTAGCAAAATCTCTCAGCATTTGTTTGTGAAAAATTTAAACTCTCCCTCAAATTTGAAGGAGAGTTTTGCTGGATAAAGTATTCTTGGTTGGAAATTTTTCTCTCTCAGTATTTTAAATATGTCATGCCACTGCCTTCTCACCTCCATGGTGGCTGCTGAGTAGTCACTGCTTAGTCTTATGTTGTTTCCTTTGTATGTGGTGAATTGCTTTTCTCTTGCTGCTTTCAGAACTTGCTCCTTCTCTTCAGTATTTGAGAGTCTGATCAGAATATGTCTCGGAGTGGGTTTATTTGGATTTATTCTATTTGGAGTTCATTGGGCATTTATGCTTTGTGTATTTATATTGTGTAGAAGGTTTGGGAAGTTTTCCCGAAGAATTTCTTTGAATACTCTTTCTAGACCTTTACCCTTCTCTTCCCCTCTGGGACAACAATGAGTCTTAAATTTGGACATTTTATTTTATCTATCATATCCCTGAGATCCATTTCAATTTTTTCAATTTTCTTCCCATTCTTTCTTTTGGTCTTTCATTTTCCATTCTGTGGTCCTCAACTTCCTCTAATTTTGTATTATGAGTATCTAATGTCTTTTTAATTTGGGCAACAGTTTCCTTTATTTCCATAAGATCTTCTATTTTTTTTATTTACTCTTGCAATATCTTCTTTATGCTCTTCTAGGGTCTTCTTTATGTCCTTTATGTCCTGTGCCATGCTCTTCTTCATGTCTTTTATATCCTGTGCCATGCTCTCATTGTTTGACTTTAGTTCTTTGATTAATTGTGCCAAGTATTGTGTCTCTTCTGATCTTTTGATTTGGGTGTGTGGGTTTGGGTTCTCCATATCATCTGATTTTATCATATGCTTTAAGATTTTCTGTTGTTTTTGGCCCTTGGCATTTGCTTTACTTGATAGGGTTCTTTCAGGGTCTATAAAATACCAATCCCTAATTTGTCAGATCTGCAGCTTGGTGGCATACACTTTCTCTAACTAACCAGCAGATGGCATCTGCAAGTCACCTATTCCCCTCAAGTCAGTTCTCCTCAGCTTTGTCTTTGTGGTGTGTGGGGATCTGATTCTTGTGGGGTTCAATTGGTGCACCAAGTTTGGGTGTTTTGTTGGTGCTGTCTGCCCTGAATGTGGGGCGTGTGTCTGAGCAGATAGGCAGGGAGGTCAGCTTTAATAATCAAACCTCCTAGGTGTTCCCAGAGATTTAAGGCTGTTGCAAGAGTCCAAGCCTTCACCTCAGTCCCACCACAGAGTGTCTCTGCCTCTGACCCACAAGTCCCTGGCACTGGCACAGGGTCCCTGGGATTTCCGAGCAGGTCCCCCTTCTCAGCCATGCTCTTCCAGAACCCCTGCCAAGGGAAGGCTGCACCATGTCACAAGTGTGCCCTAGCCCTCCGGGGAAGCCCTGAGCCACTGGGCTGTGCAGGGGCATTCCCAACCTGCTGTAAAGATGGTTGAATGGGGCATGTTAATTTCCCCCTCTTCACACAGCTCCACCTTCCCAGCTCTGGGACAATTATCTCTGAGTGCCCTAAAGGCCACTGTCTGCAGCTGATATTGTGGCATGTGTGCAGTGCTGCAGGAATCACTCCCTGTCACACTGGGTTTCTTGGCACGGCTGTGGGCTGTGGGTCTGGCCCCAGGCAGGAGCATCCCTGGCCTGCCGGAGAGATGATTGCAAGGGATGTGGTTTCTTTCTCCTTTTGGCTTCCCTCTGCCCCCCTGGCCCTGAGACAATCAGCAGCGGGTGTGGGTAAGGCTATCCTCCATGTTGGGAGAGCCTGCTCCTGCCATGCTTCACTGCACAGTTCTCACTGTTGTATCTGCAGTCGGTCCCAGGTTTTTTTTTTTTAAAGAACTAGTCCATCTCCAAACGCCAACCCATGGTTTCCCTACACTACAGCATGGCTGCCAGACTTTCAGCCAGTTCACTCACTTGTTTCAGAATGCAGATGCCCAGTTTCACCAAATGCACAGTCCCTGTGGATTTAGCAGACCTTGTCCAGCTGGTGCATCACTAGAACTGCTGTTCTGGGTCACTTTCTGGCTTTTATCTAGTATTTTTCATGGAGGTGTTTTTTTTTGCCCTGTCTTACCTAGCCACCATCTTGGGTTCTCCTGATTATGCATATTTTTCAACCCATTATTCCAATCTATATCTTTTTTGACTGTTTATGGTTTTATTTCACACAAATACAACTTGCACACCAGCTATCTATTCATTTTCTTCACTGCACAGTCAGGAATTGGGGTTGGTGACACTGATAGCCAGCTGGGCTGCTCTCTCCAAGATGGCTTTGTGGTTCTTGGAAGAAATGCTGTGAGCAATCTCAGCACAGTAGGATTTGTTGCACATCAGCAACACTTCCAGCTCCTTGACATTGTGAACCAGGAACTTTTGGAAGCCACTAGGCAGCATATGCTTTGTTTTCTTGTTGCTCCCATAGCCAAAGTTGGGCATCAAGATCTGGCCTTTGAATCTTCTCTGCACCCTGTTGTCAATGCCTCTGAGTTTCCTCCAGTTATGCTTAATTTTGACATATTGGTCTGACTGGTGCTGGATGAACTTCTTGGTCCTCTTTTTGATGAACTTGGGCTTTATGAGGTGTCTGAGGGCAGCCATGATGCTGGGTAGGAGATGGTTGCCACCTCTGTAGGCAGCACCAAGAAAGAGCTATATCTTTTAATTGGGGAGTTTAATCCATTCACAGTCAATGTTATTATTGTGAAGGCTGTTCTTGGATCAGCCATCTTATCCTTTGGTTTTTATTTCTCAGATCCATTTTTACTCTCTCTCTCTCTATTTCCTTTAAAGTACCATTACTAAGGCTCTTCAGTTCTGTGCCCTTCTCCAGACCTTACTCTCGCCTTCCTTTTTTTTCTCAGCCAATAGAGCTCCCCTTACTAATTCTTGTAGGGCAGTTCTCTTGTTAACAAATTCTCTCAGCATTTGCTTGTCTGTGAAAATTTTAAGCTTCAATTTTGAAGGAGAGCTTTCCTGGGTAAAGAATTCTTGGCTGTCAATTTTTCTCTTTCAGAATTTTAAATATATCATACCACTGCCTTCTCACCTCCATGGTGCCCACTGAATAGTCAGTCTTCAATCTTTTATTGTTTCCCTTGTATATGGTGAATTGCTTCTCTCCTGCTGCTTTCAGAACTTTCTCCTCTTCAGCATTTGACAACCTATAAGGATATGTCTTGGAGTGGGTTTATTTGGATTTATTCTATTTGGAATTCATTGGGCATCCTTGATTTACATATTTATGTCATTTAGAAGTGTTAGGAAATTTTCCCCAACAATACCTTTGAATACTCTTCCTATCCCTTCACTCTTCTCTTCTCCTTCTGGTACACCAATAATTCATATATTTGTGTGCTTCATATTGTCCATCCTCTCCCTGAGATCCATTTCAAGTTTTTCAATTTTTTCACCGTTTGCTCTTTTGTCCTTTCACTTTCTGTCACACCATCTTTGAGTTTGCTAATTTGGTCCTCTACCTCTTCAAATCTATTGTTATGTGCCTCAAGAATATTTTAAATTTGATCAACCATATATTTTATTTTCATAAGATCCACTATTTTTTTAAATTTACTCTTAAATTCTTCTTTATGCTCTTCTAGGGTCTTCTTCATGTCCTTTATATCCTGAGCCATAATATTAATGTTTGTGAGTACTTCTTTGATTAATTGCTCCAGGTTCTGTGTCTCTTCTCAATTTTTCATTTGGATGTTTGGTTTATGTATATCTTTTAGTTTCTTCATATGCTTTGTAATTTTCAGTTATTTTTGGCTTATTGACATTTGCTTATCTTGATATGGCTCTTTTAGAGTATGCAGGATTATTTGAACATTTACCTGTAATTTGACAGAGCTACAACTTGGTGGAGTACACTTTCCTGACCTACCATCAGATGGCACTCTTGAGCCACCTTTTTCCCTTAAGCCAGTTCTCAACTTCGTTTATGTACTGAGTGGTATTCCAAGTCATATGGGGGTCCAATCTGTATACCAATTTTCCATGTGCACTGGGGACTGTCAGTCCTATGGGTGAGGGGCATGCCCTGTGCAGTTTGGCAGGGATTCTCTTCCAGGACCCAGTGGTCCTGGCTGTTCCCAGGTCTGCAGGTGGAGTACTCTGGGGCTATAGAGCTCGCATCTCACCTTCCAGCTCAAATGGCTCATTATCCCTCTCTGCCATGCACTCATGAGTCCCTGGGATTGGGGGAGGGCTTCTGGCACTTCTGTGTGGCACCCCTGCCTCTATGCTGTGTGCACTGTTGGCCTCCATGGAGGAAGAGTGTATGGCAATACAAATCCTCTAAATCCCAAATTCCCTCAAGGAAACTCCTGGCTGCTGGGCTGTAAAATGTTTTCTCCTAGCCAACTGCAAAGTCCTGGCCCTGGGGCTGTGAAAGGCCATTTCCCAAGGAACTGCAAAGATGGCTACACTGGGTGTGGAAAACCACCCCCTTCCATGGTCATCTGCCTGCTTGGACCACCAGTCCCTGGCATGGGAGCGCTCAGCCGCAAGTATGTGAAGGGTTATCCCCTGAGCCCAGTACTTTGGAGGGTGCCCAGGGTTTGAAAGGCTACTTCCCTCTGCACCATCAGCCAGTTCAGTGGTGGTCTGGGCTGGACACGCACCCATTTTGAATGCAGCCTCTCGGTTTCTCCAAGTAGGCACTTGCTATGGGTGTTGAAGTCCTTACTCAGGTGGTGGGACCCTGGAACTGCTGTTCTGGAGCACATTCTGTCCTTTATTTAATGTTTCTCATGGAGAAGAATCATGCTCTCTCTCTCCTAATCCACCATCTTGGAATCTCTCTCCATTTGTTATTGACTTCCACCTTCATTCCATTATGATTAGAGAAAGTGATTTGCATAATTTCAATCTCTTTAAATTTTTAAAAATTTATTAAATACCTGTTTTGAGCCCCAGCATATGGTCTACCCTGGAGAATGTTCCATGAGCACTTGAGAAGAATGTCTATCTTGCTGTTTTTGGATGCAATGTTCTATATATGTCTGTTAGGTCTAGTTCACTTATCACATTATTTAGATTCTGTTTCTTTATTGATGCCGTTTAGATGTTCTGTCTATTGGAGAGAGTGGTGTGTTGAATTCTCCCACTATTATGGTAGAGTTGTCTATTACTCCCTTCATTTGTGCCAGTGCTTGCCTCATGTAGTTTGTGGCACCTTGATTAGGGGCATAGATATTTATGATTTTTTATTTCTTCTTGGTGAATTTCCTCTTTTATTAATATATGGTGTCCTCCTTTATCTCTTATATTTTTTTTCTGATATTAGTAAACTTAGCCTAGCTTTTTTGGGGGGGTTACTATTTGTGTGGAATATCTTTTTCCATCCTCTCATGTTCAACCTATTTGTATCTTTGGCTCTAAGATGAGTCTTTTGTAAACAACGTATAGATAGATCATAATTTTTAATCCATTCTGCCAATCTGTGTCTTTTGATTGGGGAGTGTGCCAGTTTGGATGTATTATGTCCTCCACAAAAGCCATGTTCTTTAATGCAATCTTGTGGAGGCAGACTTATTAGTCTTTTGATTAGGGTAGAATATTTTGATTGAGTGTTTCCATGGAGATGTGACACCCAACTTTAGGTGAGACCTTTGATTATATTATTTCCATGAAGGTGTGGATCCTGCCAATTCAGGGTGGGTCTTGGTTAGTTCACTGTGGTACTTAAGAGAGCTCTAGAGCTGACACAGGCATTGATGCTTGGAGATGCTTGGATATGCAGACAGAAGGATGTTTGGAGATGCTATGCTAAGAGATGAAGCCCAGAATTTGCCCCAGAGAAGCTAAGAGAGGACCCCCAGGTGCTTAGAGAGAAATGCCCTGAGAGAAAGAAGAAGCAAGGATGCACAGGAGCTGAGAGGGAGGAGTGAAGACAGAATCCAGAGACATTTTGGAGAAAGCCATTTTGAAACACAACTCAGGAGCAAATCACCAGCAGACACCAGCCACATGTTTTCCAAGCTGACAGAGGTGTTCTGAATGCCATGGTCATTCTTTAATGAAGGTATCCTTTTGTTGATACTTTAGTTTGGATACTTTTATGGCCTTAGAACTGTAAATTTGTAACCTAATAAATCCTCTTCATAAAAGTTGATCCATTTCTGGTATTTTGCATAATGGCAGCATTAGCAAACTGGACCAGGGAGTTAGTCCACTAACATTCAAAGTTATTACTATTGAGGCAGTTCTTAATTCAACCAGCTTATCTTTTGGTTTTCATTTGTCAGATCTATTTTTTCTCTCTCTTTTTATCCTTTAAGTTACTCTTAGTAATACTCTTCAATTCTGTACACTCCTCCAGACCGCTCTCTCCTGTGTTGTCTTTTCAGTTGGCAGAACTACCTTTAGTAGTTTCTTTTTTTAATGTAAGCTATTAGAGCTGTAAATTTCCCTCTCGGCAGCCCTTAAATTTTGGTGTGCTGTGTTTGCTCAAGATATTTCCTTATTTCCATAGTGATTTCTTCTTTGACCTATCAGTTGTTTAAGAGTGCATGGTTTAAATTTTTATATTTGTATATTTTCCATTTCTGTCTCTGTTATTGATTTCTAGCTTCATTCCATGGTGGTTGGAGAAGACACATTGTATGATATCAATATTTTTAAATTCAGCCTTTTTTTGTGACCTAACATCTGGTCTATCCTGGCAAATGACCTATGAACACTAGAATAGAATGTGTAATCTGCTCCTGTATGGTGAAGTGTTCTATATCTGTCTATTTGGTCTGGCTTGTTTATAGTGTTTCCTTATTTATCTTTGTCTATAAATTCCATCCATTATTGAAAGTCATGTATTGAAATTTTCCATTATTAATGTAGAATTGTCTATGTCTCCCTTCAAATCTCTTACTATTTTCTTCATATATTTCAAGGCTCCACCTTTAGGTGCATATATATTTGTAATTTCTATCTCTTCTTGTTAATTGATCACTTTATCAGTATTTGGTGACCTTTTTCCTCTTAAAATTTTTTTATTGTGATTTTTCACATACCATACAACATATAATTATCCAGGGATCCAAAGTGTACACTCAATTGCCCCCAGCACCATCATACAGCTGTACATCCATCACTACAATTAATTTCTGTTCAATTTTTAGAATATTTTCATTACTCCAGAAAAGAAACCAAGACAGAAAAAAAAGGAAACTCAAATCCTCCTATATCCCTAACCACCCCCCCCCATTGTTGACTTGTGGTATTGGTATAGCACATTTGTTACTGTTTATGAAACAACATTGAAATACTACTAACTGTAGTATATAGTTTGCAGTAGGTATATGTTTTTTCCTATATGTCCCTCTATTATTAACTTCTAGTTGTAGTGTCATACATTTGTTCTGGTTATGGAAAAGATTTCTAATATTTGTACAGTTAATCTTCGACATTGCCCACCACAAGATTCACTGTTTCATACATTCCCATCTTTTACCTCCAACTTTCCTTCTGGTAACATACATTACTCTGAGCTTTCCCTTTCCACCACTTTCATGCACCGTTCAGCACTGTTAGTTATTCTCACAATGTGCTACTATCACCTCTGTTCATTTCCAAACATTTAAGTTCAACCTAGTTGAACTTTCTGCTCATATTAAGTGACTGCTCCCCAATCTTTAGCCTCATTCTATATCTTGGTAACATATTTCATGTCTACGAGTTTACATATTATAATTAGTTCCTATCTGTGAGACCCTGCAATATTTGTCCTTATGTGTCTGGCTTATTTCACTCAGTATACTGCCCTCGAGGTTTTGTCATCAACCCATTTTTTAAAGATGGTTTTGTTCACACCCCATATATCCATCTTAAGTAAGCAATTGATGGCTCCTGTATAGTCACATATTTATGTGTTCACCTCCCTCACCACTATCTATATAAGGACATCTACATTTCTTCCACAAAGCAGGAGGAAGAATAAAAGAAGGTAGAGAGGCAGAAGAAAAAGAAAAATGAAAGAGAAAAAAACAAAAAACAACACAACCACATGACAGCTAGGAAGCAGCAAAAGGAAAGTTAGCCTTAGATCAAAGTAGAATAAAGAGTCAGACAACATCACCAATGCTAAGAGTCTCACACCCCTCCCCTATGCCCCCTTCTTATCTGCATTTACCTTGGTATATTGCCTTTGTGACATTATAGGAAACATAATACAATGATCCTGATAATTATAGTCTCTAGTTTACATTGATTGTGTTTTTCCCCCCATACCTCCCTATTTTTAACACCTTGCAAAGTTGACATTCAGTTGTTCTCACTCATGGAAAAACATATTTGTAAATTTTATCACAATCATTGAACTCTCTAGGTTTCACTGAGTTATACAGTCCCAGTCTTTATCTTTCCTCTTTTCTGGTGTCCCACATGCACATAACCTTCCTCTTTCAACCATATTATCTTTGTTCAGTGTACTTACATTGCTGTGCTACCATCACCCAAAATTGTGTTCCAAACCTCTCACTCCTGTCTTTTCCTATTAGTCTGTAGTTCTCCCTTTAGTATTCCTTGTAGAGCAGGTATCTTGTCACAAACTCTGTCATTGTCTGTTTGTCAGAGAATATTTTAAACTCTCCCTCATATTTGAAGGAGAGTTTTGCTGGTTATAGGATTCTTGGTTGGTGGTTTTTCTCTTTCAGTATCTTAAATATATCACACCACTTCCTTCTTTCCTCCATGGTTTCTGCTGAGAAATCTGCACATAGTCTTATTAAGCTTCCTTTGATGTGATGGATAGCTTTTCTCTTGCTGCTTTCAGGATTCTCTCTTTTTCTTTGATGTTTGATAATCTGATTATTAAGTGTCTTGGTGTAGGCCTATTCAGATCTATTCTGTTTGGAGTATGCTGCACTTCTTGGATCTGTAATTTTATATCTTTCATGAGAGATGGAAATTTTTCATTGATTATTTCCTTTTTTATTGCTTCTGCCCCCTATCCCTTCTCTTCTCCTTCTGGGACACCAATGATACATACATTCTTGTATTTCATTTTGTCCTTAAAATTTCCCAGAGACATTGTTCATATTTTTCCATTCTTTTCTCTACCTGTTCTTTTGTGTGTAGGCTTTCAGGTATCTTGTTCTCCAGTTCCTGAGTGTTTTCTTCTGCCTCTTGAGATCTGCTGTTGTATGTTTCCATTGTGTCTTTCATCTCTCGTGTTGTGCCTTTCATTTCCATAGATTATGCCAGTTGATTTTTTGAACTTTCAATTTCTGTGTTATGTATGCCCAGTGTTTTCTTTATAGCCTTTATCTCTTTTGCCATCTCTTCCCTAAACTTTTTGAATTGATTTAGCATTAGTTGTTTAACTTCCTGTATCTCAGTTGAAGTATAAGTTTGTTCCTTTGACTGGGCCATAACTTCATTTTTCTTAGTGTATGTTGTAGTTCTCTGTTGTCTAGGCATCTGACCTCCTTGGCCACCCCAATCAGGTTTTCCCAGATGAGAACAGGCTCAGGTCCCAGATGGAAGAAATATTTGGTATCCAGTTTCCCTGATGGTGTGTCTTAGAGGATTGACACATCCTGTGCTTCTCTGGCCAGCAGGTGGCACCTGTCAGCCTGCCACTCCAGACTGGTGTAAAGGGGTGTGGCTCATGGGGTCTGGTTCTAAATGGAAGGCAGGTAGTAGAGCTGGGCCCCTCCCCTTTCCTCTTGGGAAGATATGCCCCCTAGAGAGAAGTCATTTGCATATAAATAGATTCTTTGTTTCTCTGACTCTGCTACCTCCACCCTTGACTGTGTCAGAGATCTGCAAGTTTAAAACGGCTGAGGCTTTCTCTACTGCAGAGCACTGTGAGCTGAAAATGGCTGAAGCTTTCTCCACTGAGCCGCCCATGTTGAGAGAGAGAGAAAGGGACAGAAAGCCCAGTCCATGGTCCCCAGATTCACCCATTGGCCAGAGATAGCACCCAATCCCTTGGGCTCCCCATCCCAAGACAGATACATCCCCTGGCTCTCCAAGGTCAGTCATCACCAAAAGCCTCCATTTGCTTGTTGGGGACTCATAGCCTGTATTGAGCAGTTGTCATTAAAACCCCAGTTGGAGCTGGGCTGAGGTATATTCCCTTGTTCAGAGAGTGCTGCTCTCTAGCACTGTGGGGTTTTGAAGTTCAGGCTGCCATGAGGGAAGGGGCTCTTAGCTCAGGTCCACAGCCTTTGCTTACAGATTTTATGCTGTGATCTTGGACATTTCTCCCACTTCAGATTGTTGCATGATGTGTCGACAATAGCTGCTGTCTCCCAGCAGTTATTCCAGATCTTTTACTAGTTGTACCTGGTTTTTTTTTTTTTTTTAGTTGCTCTGGTGGGACTAACTTCTTCACCTCTCTATGCCACTATCTTCTCCCCTCATAATAGTTTTTGACTTAAAGTCTATTTATCTGACAGTGATATAGCTACCTCTTTTTTGGTTATTGTATGCATGGTATATATTTATATATTTAGTATATGCATGGTATATATATATATTTACTATATGCATGGTATATATTTTTCCATCTTTTCACATTCAACCTACTTGTGTCTTTGACTTTAAGGTGAGTCTCTTGTAAATGGCATATTGTTGGATCATGCTTTTAAATTCAATCTGCCAATCTTTGCCTCTTAATGGAGACTTTAATTCATTTACATTTAAAATATCTACTGATAATGCAGGTGTTTTTCTGTCATTTTGCTAATTGGTATTTGTAAGTTTTATACATTTTTGTCCCTCAATTCTTTCATTAATGCCTACTTTCATATTTATTTGACTTTTGCCACATACTATTGTGAATTCCTTCTCATTTTCTTCTGTAAATTCTTCTCAGTTATTTTCCTTATAGTTACCATAGAGCTTAATTTTAACATCCTAAATTTATAAGAATCACATTAATTTCAATAGCATACACAAATACTTTTCTTATATGCCTCCATCCCCCACCTTTTTGTTGTACTTTTTACAAATTATATCTTGTACTTTGTATGTCCCAAACTATAGATTTAACTTTATTTTTATATATTTGTATTTTAGAAATTGTAAGAAGTAAAAAGTGTTGTTACATACCAAAAAGAAACTACTATATTCCTGGCATTTAAAATTACCCATATGGTTATCTTTACAATAGATCTTTATTTCTTTATGCTGCTTCAATCCACTGTTTAGTGTCCTTTCTTGTCAGGATTAAGAAGTGCCTTTAGCACTGCTTGTATACAGGTATACTGTTGAACTCCCTCAGCTTCTGTTTATCTTGGAATGTCTTAATCGCTCCCTCATATTTGAAAGATAGTTTTGCTGGATATAAAATTCTTCTTTGGCAATTGTTTACCTTCAGCACTTTAACTTTTTCATCCCACTGCCTTTTTGCCCCCATGGTGTCTGATGAGAGATCATCATTTAATCTTATTGGGGTTCCCTTGAATATAGCATATTGCTTTTCTCTTGCAGCTTTCAGAATGCTCACCTTTTCCTTGGCATTTGACAATTTGACTATTATGTGTGGTCCTTCTCATGTTTATCCTGTTTGGGTTCCATTGGACTTCTTGAATGTGTATATTAATGTCTTTAATTAAATTTGGTAACTTTTCTGCCATTATTTCTTTATATTCCTTCTGCCTACTTCTCTCTTCTCTTTCTGTGACTCCCATAATGTGTTTATTGGTTTGCTTAATGTTTTCCTTTTACACTCTGTTAAAATTTTTTCATTCTTTTTTCTCTCTGCTCCTCAGCCTGAATCATTTCAATTGTCTTATCTTCAAATTCCCTGATTCTTTCTTCTGCCAGCTCCAATCTGCTGTTGGAACTCTCTAGGGAGTTTTTCACATCAGTTACTGTGGTCTTCAACTCTAGTATTTGTGTTTGGTTCCTTTAAAATGTCTATCTCTTTACTGAGATTCTCATATTGTTCTGGCATTTGTTTCCTGATATTTTTTAATCTTTCTCTGTGTTTTCCCTTATCTCCTTGAGTATATTGAAGATCCATTTTTAAAAAGTCTTAGCCCAGTATTTCCAAAATCTGATCTTCTTCATTGATGGTTTCTGAATTTTTATCTTGTTACTTTGGATGGCCCATCATTTTCTTTTCCCCAGAACTCTTGCACTTAATAATTTCTTATACTTCCATATCTGTCTGCAAGCTGCTTCTATGTGCAGGCAAGTTCTGTGAGGGCAAGCCAGAGAAGATTTTCCTGGTTTAAGCTTTCAGGAAGCCCCTGATTGGCATTAGCATGCAGACACTCTGGTATGTGCATAGGAGTTACTTTGCTCTCTACAGAAGAGGGCCAGAGGCTCACAATGGGCATGGAGGTGAGCTCCAGGGAGGGGGTGGAGAAAGGGCCAGCAAGGGCATCATGCACCTTCCTTACCATTTTCAAAGTTGTGTTTTCTTGATTTGCCCCAGTTACTGCAACACTTTAACTGTTTTCTGGAGTTTTGTGGATGGTAGCTCTGCCAGTTTTTGTTGGTTGCTCAAAGATTCTGTGTGGAACGGCACCCTGAAGTGTCTTATGCCACCATCTTAGTCAACCAGCCACATAAGCATTCTCTGTACTTACTCTTAAATGAAGAGATCTTGCACTCTTCCTCTCTTTTCATCCGGCCTAAACATTTCAATGTGTCCTCAGGAAATCACATTCTGTGATTAACAACATCCCCTATATATTCTCAAACTCTGCTTGAAGCTTTCTTTTAACCTCCCACTGTAACTAAAATCTAGAGGATCCATGAGGGCACCATTTTGCCTATGGGTGGCTTTTCTTTCATATTCCACACATCAGGAATGTGAGGTAGGTATCCTTCTTGCTCTCCAATTTCACTTACAGGCCATTACTTCCCAATATTTGTGTAAATATCCCTGCTAATTAGGCACATGCTATCAACAATATCACCTTTATCTTTCTTCACTGTTGTCATCTACCAACAACCCAGCAATCCCCCCCACCCCACCCCATATTCATGAAAGGTTTTGACAACTATCTCATTTTATAAATTGGGTTACTTTTGGCTGCATATAACAGATAATCCCAATTCAACTTATTTAAACAATAAGGAATATGAATTTTCTCACCCATGAAAAGCACTCTAGAGATAGGTTAGGTTGAAGACTGCTTAATTCAGTGGGTCTGTGATGCCATATAGGTCACAGGTTACTTCCATCTTTTTCTCTGCCATCCAAGGCATGATTCCATCCTCAGCATGTTCTCTTATGCTCGTTCTTCTCTTGGGTGCAATACATACATATAAACCTTACCTGTGCATTCTCTTACCTGTGGGCAAGTTGAAGAAAAGTCAAACTTATAATCAGAAGCTTTTTTAGTGAGTATGAAATGAAAGCAAATGGAGTTGGTTGAATGATTTAAGTATATAACAACATCTGGTCAAGAAAACTTTAAATGTCCCTCTCCACAACAAGTATGCTGGTTGTCAGGGTTAAGTCCTTAGATCAGGGCACCATAAACCTTGGAAAGTGCCTAGAGGTATCTGCTTATGTTCGTTTCTGTGGCTCTATTTTGCATATGCATCCATAGTCGACCAACTCCCCTATTCTTTGACACATTCTTTCTTTAAATCTGCCAACGACTTCCATTAGGTTATAGTCAAGTCTTGCTGTCAAGGGAGCCATTCTGTCTTCTTAAGATGGCATTGCATATCTGTCAATATTCATATTATGTTAATATAACAGTTTAACTCTTGTATTAGTTAGGGTTCACTAGGGAAACAGAATCAATAAGAGATATCTATAAATATAAGATTTATAAAAGTGTCTCATGCAACTGTGGGTATGCACGAGTCCAAATTCTGTAAGGCAGGCAGCAAACTGGCAACTCCTATGAAGGTGTTTCATGAACCTTTCAGGAAATGAACTGGCAACTTTGACAAATGTGTTAGATGAACTCCTCGGGAAACAAATTGGCAACATCGATGAACTCCTCAGGAAATGCTTCACTGGTCAGCCAAAGAAGTGAATGTCCTCTTTCTGTCTCACTTAAAAGTCTTCAACTGATTGGATTAAATCCAGCTATCTGCATTCTCTCATAGTGGAAGACATGCCCTTCATTTACATCATCAGTCACAGCTGCAGCCAATTGACTGATGATTTAATAAACCAGCCTGTTGGTTTATTAACCAGCCACAAATGTCCTTGCAGCAATGGTTAGGCCAGTGCTTGCTTGAACAGACATCTGGGTACCATCACCTGGACAACTTGACATATGAACCTAACCATCATAGTCCACTCCTTGTCAACTTGGAAGTTATACACATCACCTTAAACCATACTTTATCTCTAAGTAGAGAACAATAACAGACATATATTTCACCTAACAATACTCTACTGTGGAGTATACAACTGGAAACACATTGAATCTCTCCAGAATAGGGTGCAAGTCCTTGGGTGACATTAACTCTTAAAATTGATTTCCTTTAGCTTAAATACAGCAAAATGAACAATAAAGCTTATGTCTTATGATAAGGGGATAAAAGAGAAGAAAGCAAAGACATTTGCTTTACAAACAAATACAAACATACTCATAACAAAAAAAGGAGGAAATATTCATGCCATCATAGTCCTCATTTCTGTAACTGGTCACATGGCTGTATTTCATATTTAACACTACCTTCTTCCACTACCCATTCTTTGTTCCCTTTACCCTCAGCAAGCACTTCAGCTGGCTGTGGTTCTTTCCCTGGTGGGGTGACCCAAACCTGCAATCCTGAACTTTCTTGGCCATTGGTAGTCCTGCCTGGATTGGGTTGTTGCAGTTTTCCAGACTTTAATCACAGGGCATGGTAGTTCTAAGAGACACCCTAGGGGATCTCTTGTATTCCAGGTAAACTCTTCTTTACTTCCATTATGTAGTTGCAGTGCTATTTCCCCTTGATAGTCAGGATCAATTACCCCAGCCAGTACAGTAATCCCCTTACTTGCCTGTTGATTCAGAGGCATAAGAAGCCCAAAGTGGCCAGGTGGCAGTCTTAACTTCCAGTTCAATGGGATTATTGCTGTGTTTCCTGGTGGAAGCACACCTCCTTTTGGAACAAAGAATTGTAGGCCAGCAGAGCTTAAGCTTGCAGGGACAGGAAGCAAAAATTTTTCTAGTGGATCACTAGGAGTGATAGTGAGTGGTACCACTCCTGTTTCCACCCCTTGATTCCTGGACCCATGAATCCTGGCTATGGGAAAAACAGCACTATAGAGTGGATGCTGATTCAGAGCATACACAGCCTCCTGGAGAACACTGCCCCAGCCCTGCCACCTAGTTGGCACCATAATTGAGTCTTCATCAGGCCATTCCACCATTCTATCAAGCCAGCTGCCTCTGGATGATGGGAAACATGGTAAGACCAGAGAATTCCATGAACATGTGCCCATTCCCTCACTTCATTTGCTGTGAAGTGGGTTCCTTGGTCAGAAGAAATGCTGTGTGGAATACCATGATGGTGGATAAGGCATTCTGTAAGTCCATGGATGGTAGATTTGGCAGAAGCATTTCATGCAGGGAAGGCAAACCCATATCCAGAGTCTGTGTCTATTCCAGTAAAAACAAATCTCTACCCCTTCCATGATGGAAGTGGTCCAATGTAATAAACCTGCCACCAGGTAGCAGCTGATCACCTTGGGTAATGGTGCCATATTGGAGACTGAGTGTGGGTCTCTGCTGTTGGCAAATTGGGCACTCAGCAGTGGTAGTGGTCAGGTCAGCCTTGGTGAGTGGAAATCCATATTGCTGAGCCCATGCATAACCTCCATCCCTACCACCATGACCACTATGTTCATGAGCCC
The DNA here is from genome assembly GCF_015220235.1 of Choloepus didactylus. Lineage (NCBI taxonomy): Eukaryota > Metazoa > Chordata > Mammalia > Pilosa > Megalonychidae > Choloepus > Choloepus didactylus. The sequence continues at coordinate 72,592,557 of NC_051334.1, read as the reverse complement.
ATTGGGCAATGACAGGAGTTGCTGGGGAAAGATGCTGACTGGTATCCACCAAACAGGGCATTTTATCCACTTAGTTATTAAAAGCTTCTGCTGAAGTCACCCTCTGGTGAGCATTCACATGGGACACAAATATCTTCTTCATGTTTTTTTGCCCACTCATAAAGGTCTATCCACATACCCCTTCCCCAGACTTCTTTGTCTCCAGTCTTCCAATCATGTTCCTTCCAAGTCCCTGACCATCCAGCCAAACCATTAGCAACAGCCCATGAATCAGTATACAAACACACCTCTGGACAGTTCTCCTTCCAAGCAAAGTGAACAACCAGGTGCACTGCTCAAAGTTCTGCCCACTGGGATGTTTTCCCCTCACCACTGTCCTTCAGGGACATCCCAGAAAGGGGCTGCAGTGCTGCAGCTGTCCACTTTTGGGTGGTGCCTGCATATTGTGTAGAGCCATCTGTAAGCCAGGCCCAAGTTTTCTCTTCCTCAGTCAACTCATTGTAAGGAACTCCCCAAGATGCCATAGCTGTGGGCTTGGAAAGAGAAGGTACAGTAGAAGGAGTGGGGGCCATGGGCATTTGGGCCACCTCCCCATGTAACTTACTTGTGCTTTCAGGACCCGCTCAAGCTCTATCTCATATATACCATTTACATTTTATGATGGAGTGCTGCTATGCATGCCCAACTTTATGACTTGGCATGTCAGACAACACCCAGGTCATGATAGGTAACTCAGTTCTCATGGTAACTTGGTGGCCCATGGTTAAGTGTTGTGTCTCTACTAAGGTCCAGTAGCAGGCCAACAGCTGTTTCTCAAATGGAGAGTAGTTATCTGCAGAGGATGGTAAAGCTTTACTCCAAAATCCTCCTGCATTATGATTCTCCTATAGAAGCTGGCCAAAGGCTCCAAAAAGCATCTGTTTGTTTGCCACTGACACTTCCAGCACCATTGGTTCAGCTGAATCATATGGTCCAAGTAGCAGAGTAGCTTGTACAGCAGCCTGGACCTTTCACATAGCCTCATCTTGTTCCAGTACCCACTCAAAGCTAGAAGCTTTTTTGGTCACTCAGTAAATGGGCCAGAGTAGCACACCCAAATTAGGAATATGTTTTCTCCAAAATCCAAAGAGGCCAACTAAACATTGTACCTCTTTTATGGTCATAGGAAGGGCAAGATTCAACAGCTTATCCTTCACCTTAGAAGGGATATCTCAACAGGCCCCACACCACTGGACACCTAGAAATTTTACTAAGGTGGGAGGCCCCTGTATTTTGTTGGATTTATCTCCCATCCTCTGCCATGCAAATACCTTACCAACAAATCTAGAGTAGTTGCTACTTCTTGCTCACTAGGTCCAATCAGCATGATATCATCAATATAATGGACCAGTGTGATGTCTTGTGGGAGGGAGAAATCAAGATCCTTGTGGACAATATCATGATATAGGGCTGGAGAGTTGATATAACCCCGAGGTAGCACAGTGAATGTAAACTGCTGGCCTTGCCAGCTGAATGCAAACTGGTTCTGGTGGTCCTTTACTAACAGCTATTGAGAAAAAAGCATTTTCCAGATCAATAGCTGCATACCAGTTACCAGGGAATGTGTTGATTTGTTCAAGGAATGATACTACATCTGGAACAGCAGCTGCAATTGGAGTCACCACCTGGTTAAGCTTATGATAATCTGCTGTCATCCTCCAAGACCCATCTGTTTTCTGCACAGGCCAAATAGGAGTGTTGAATGGGGATGTGTTGGGAATCACCACCCCTGCATCCTTGGAGTGCTTAAGAGTGGCATTAATCTTTGCAATCCCTCCACAAATTTGGGATTACTTCTGGTTTACTATTTTGCTAGGCAGGGGCATTTCTAGTGGCTTCCACTTGGCCTTTCCCACCACAATAGACCTCACTCCATGAGTCAAGGAACAAATGTGAGGATTCTGCCAGTGGCTGAATATGTCTACTCCAATTATGCATTCCAGCACTGGGGAAATAACAACAGAATGGGTCTGGGGGCTCACTGGACCCACTGTGAGATGGACCTGAGCTAAAACCCCATCGATCATCTGACCTCCACAAAACCCAACTTTGACTGGTGGACCAGAGTGACATTTTGGGTCTTCTGGAACTAATGTCACTTCTGAACCAGTGTCTAATAATCCATGAAATATCTGATCATTTCCTTTTTACCAATGAACAGTTACCCTGGTTAAAGGCTGTGGGTCCCCCTGAGGAAGCCTGGGAGGAAGATTAACAGTATAAATTTTTGGCAGTGTAACAGGGTCCTTCCCCAAGAGTACCTGGACTTCCCCTCATTCAAGGGGCTCTGGATCTGTAAACTGTCTCAAGTCTTGGAATTGATTAAGGGGTCATGACTCTCTGTTTTTGTAATTCAAGGGAGACTTTTGTTCACTTGACCTAGAATTCTTCAGCTTATATAGTTCAAACAAGAATTTAGTCAATTGCCCATTTATTTTACTACTTGGTACTCCATGATCTACTAGCCAATGCCATAAGTCTCTGTGAGTCAGAATATTTTGATTGCTGCTTTGAGCCTGTTTTCCATTAGGTAACCACACCCACCTTGTCAATGGCAATTAACTGCAGCCACTTGGCTTCTGCCAACTTGGAATCCAATTATCCACATTGTGTTTAAGAATTCCAGCTCAGTGACAGCAGTTCCTACAGTAATATTTGACCTACAGAGAAGGGTGACTAAAGAGCTCTTCAGAGATGATGGAGCTAGTCTCTGAAGTTTATTCATCACAGTCCTGGTAAAAGGTGTTTCCTCTGGACATTCCAGGGGTATGTGAGCAGGTCTTCCATGATAAATCCACTCTAACATTCCAATATCTCTAAGCCTTTGAATCCCCTCCTGTACATTATACCAGGGAAGTTCTGGCATTTCAACCTCTGGTAATGCTGGCTACCTTTTGATCCATGTTTCAGCCAATCACCCAAACAAACTTAATGCAATTCTAACCCCTCAAGCTACAACACTGAATGCAGAATCTCTGCTTAGTGGGCCCATATCAGTAAATTCAGCCTGATCCAACCTTATATTCCTTCCACCATTATCCCATACCATTAATATCCATTCCCACACATATTCCCCTGGTTTCTGTCTGTATAAGTTGGAAAACTCATGCAGTTCTTTTGAAGTATAGCATACTTCCTCATGGGTCACACTTTGCACCTCACCCTTCGGGGTCTGTTGGGACTTTAGTCTAGTTATAGATCTTGAAGCAAAGACTGGTGTTGGGGGTGGGTCATGAAAAGAATTAGAAGTATCCCTCAAGCCATTTACCTCAGGACATTCTGTCTTATAAAACAGGATTAGTCTCTCCAGACAGAGGAGTGAGGGCTGCTTCCTCAGGGGAGGTGATTAAAGGATTAACAGGCACTGAAGGGTTATGAAGGGTTAATCTCTTAGGTGGGGGTTGGATGGCAGGCTCCTTAGGGCAGACTGGAGTTGGGGAAGCTGTTTCCTCAGGAAAGCCCACTACAGGTAAATCTAGCAATGAAAAGCAGAATCAGGGGTTCCATTGTCCTCACTGCCATTATTATCAATCCATAAATCCCCATCCCAAGTTTCAGGATCCCATTCTTCTCCAATTAATGCCTTTGCTTTAACAGCAGACACCCTGAGAGGTTGAGATTTTCATTTTCATTGTAAATCTGCTACCCATACAATAAGAGTCTGCATCTGGTTTTCAGAAATCTCAAGTCTCCAGCCACAGAAAATAAGATTTTCTTTCAAGGCACACATAGAAACCTTTGCATCTGTCATATGGTGCTTAAGTTTTAAATTTGAAGTCTTTAGCTAATCCTTTTCCCTTATAACTTTATCCAATGTTTCTAGGAGCAGCCAGCCAACATCATTGTACCTCTTAATTCTGCAAAACTCTGTGAAGGTGTTGAAAACACTGTCACCGAGAGCCTTGCTTCATACAAGAGTATGATTAGGAGAATCAAACAGTGCTATTTAGCATATCTCCATTGCCAACTCATGCCATGGAAAGTCAGTGTCCTCTTGATTATTGGAAATGGAGTCATTATTACCTTTGAATCTAATCACAGTAGAAAACAGATTGTAAAAGCCCATTTTAAGATTCTGTTTCTCAAGAACCACTCCTGGTACCAAGTTGTATTAGTTAGGGTTCTCTAGGGAAACAGAATCAATGGAGATATCTATAAGTATAAGATTTATAAAAGTGTCTCACACAACTGTGGGTATGCACAAGTCCAAATTCCATAGGGCAGATAGCAAACTGGCAACTCCAATGAATATGCTCAATGAACTCGTCAGAAAATGAACTGGCAAATTCAATGAACTCCTCAGGAAATGCTTTGCTGGTCAGCCAAAAGAGAAGTAAAGGTCCTCTGTCTGTCTCGCTTAAAAGTCTTCAACTGATTGGATTAAATCCAGCTGACTGCATTCACTTGTTGTGGAAGACACAACCTTTGTAGATGTCATCAGTCACAGCTGCAGCCAATTGACTGATGATTTAATAAACCAGCCTGTTGGTTTATTAACCAGTCCCAAATGTCCTTGCAGCAACAGTTAGGCCAGTGCTTGCTTCAGCAGACAACTGGGTACCATCACCTGGCCAAGTTGACACATGAACCTAACCATCACAACTGTCAAGGGCAAACTTAGTTATTTCCTTTTGAAGTCTTATAAATATACATTGCTTCAGTGGGAGACAGTAGAGCATGCTATGTTTCTAGAATTAGAGTTTCCAATTTAGCTTTGTACCACCACTTAACATCTCTGTGCCATGGTTTTCTCATCTGTAAAATGAGGATTACAAAGTTACTTACCTCATAATGTTGTGAATACTGAATGAGAACATACTTTGAAAGTACCTAGTACAATGAGTGCACTCAGTAAATGCTAACTATTATCATTATCATTACACTATATTTTCTTTGTTCTTTTTTGTTTTACTATCAGAGAGATGGCAGTGTGTAAAGACCCCAAAGCAAGATAGCATGGCATATTAGAGAAACTGTAAGAAATTGAGTATGGCTAGAGCACAGATGTCAAGGGGGTTGGTGAGCAGCTATTCAAATATAAAGCAGAAAAGGTGGGCATAGAACTGTTCATGCCAAGGAATTTTAACTTTCTCCTGCATACTTTGGAGGGGAGGAACACTGAATAATTTTAATCAGCGTATACCAGGACAAGATTTATATCTTCAAAAAGTCACTCTGACCATCCTGCATAGCTTGGATTACAGGAACATGAAACTTGAGACATGGAAGCCAGTATGGTGTCTATTATGATAGCCTAGATCAGAGATAATGAGGCTCTGAGTTACAAGAGAGCAGGGGGAGGAGTTTCAGTTCCAGTAATAGCAGACTAGATTTTGTCAGAATGACTGTTCCACAGATAACAATTATAAACTTGAACAAAATGTTATTAAAAACTACTATTTAAAAAAACAAAACTAGTTGAATATATTTGAGATTGAACAAAAACAGGCAGGAACTGGAAGTCAAGTAGAAAGCCACACTATTTTTGGCTTGAAATTTCAGAGGAAAGAGTTTGTACCTGACAGAACAGTTGGAAATTTAGGAGGGAAGTCTGGAAAAAGAGATCCATGGATAAAGCCCCTCAAAAAGTCTTTCTAGAAAAATGGGGACAAAAAAGTAAATGAATAATAGGGGGGGTGGAGAGGGGTTGTTTAGAGTGTTCTTTTTTACTTTTATTTTTATTATTTTTTTATTTTTATTACTTTTTTGAAGTGATGAAAATGTTAAAAATTGATTGTGGTGATGAATGCACAACTATATGATGATATTGTAAACAATTTGATTGTACAATTTGGATGATTGGTATGTGACTATATCTTAATAAAATTGCAAGGAGAATACAAAGAGGTTTGCTAAATACCTAAAGATTTCCATTGAAATGCCTGAAGTCTATTGCCTTAGGAGTAAAGACTATGTCCAAGGATGAAGACTAAAGGCAAAACTGAAGCAGAATTACCCTAAAAAAGTATAAAATGAAGCCCCCATGAGTTCAATATTGTCAACAAGTAATGAATCTATTCACTAGTGTAAAAATCAACACTCTTCAGAGGACAATAACAGAATCTATGGTCTCTACACTATATAATCCATAAGGCCAAAGATAAAATTTAAAAAAAGTAGATGTGAAGAAACAGGAATATTTGACCAAATGTGAAGAAAAAGCAGTCAATAAAACCAACCTGAGATAGCCCATATGTTTGAATTGGTAGAAAAGGACTTTAAGGCAGTTTTTATAAATAAGAAAGGAAAATATGGCTATAATGATTGCAGAAATGGAGACTCTCAGCAACAAATAGTGAAAATATGAAAAGAAAACAAATGACAGCTTCTGGTCTGGATAAGATGGTATAGATTCATTTCTCCCTGTTCTTCCCCAATAAATACAATGATAAACCCAGGAAATAATGCAAGAAACAATCAAAGTAGAATGCTGAAAGGTGGAAAGAAGAAAGCAAACTTGTAGAGACCCTAGTACTAGAGGGAAAACATAGTTGCAGGACCTGTGGTGGTTATGTTCATGTGTCAACTTGGCCAGGTGATGGTACCCAGCTGTCCAGTCAAGCAAGCACTGGCCTAGCTGTTGCTGCAAGGACATTTGTGGCTAGTTGATAAACCAACAGGCTGGTTTATTAAATCATCAGTCAATTGGCTGCAGCTGTGACTGATGACATCAATGATGGGTGTGTCTTTCACAATGAGGGAAAGCAGTCAGCTGGATTTAATCCAATCAGTTGAAGGCTTTTAAGCAAGACTGATAGAGGACCTTCACCTCTTCATCCACTGACCAGTGAAGCATTTCCTGAGTGTCAGGTCAGAGTCATTCAAGAATCTACACAATGCAGTGAGTCAAAGTTTTAAGTAGAAAGTTTAAGATTTATTAGAGGAAGAAAGCAGGTGGGAGCCAGCAAAAAGACAGAAAATGGCTCCAGCTCTCTTTCTGAGAGCTGCATTTTTAAAGAAAAAAAACCACATTGGGAGGGAAGGGTGTCCACTGAGTGGTGCCCTGTGCCTTGATTGAGTGAGGGCTTATCAACTTCTGAGTTGATTGGTTGCTAAGGTTCTGATGCACTACTCTTCTTTGAAGCACAGCTGCATTATCTATTTGGGGGGAGCAGGCCTTTTCTGCATGCTTGTGGTCATTCATCTTATAGACATATCTGATCTTGTTTTATCTGCCTTTTGGGGGTTGTGGCTCCACAATGACTGGAGTTTCTAAACAGTCTTCAACCTGTATTTTATGGCACATCTGATTTCTATGAGATAAGCTGCAGGGCTCCTGGGTCAGAAATTCCTTTCTATATGTTAGACTCTTTTTCTTGGATCTGATACTGAGGAGTTCATCGAAGTTGCCAGTTCATTTCCTGAGGAGTTCATCAAACACATTCTTCAAAGTTGTCTGTTCATTTCCTGAGGAGTTCATTGAGCATCTTCATTGGAGTTTCCAGTTGCTGCCTGCCCTATGGAATCTGGACTCATGCATATCCACAGTTGTATGAGACACTTTTATAAATCTTATATTTATAGATATCTCTCATTGATTCTGTTTCCCTAGAGAACCCTAACTAATATAACCCCCAAGTCAAAATAAAAGGGTATGCAGGCATTTTGTCTACTGACTCCCAAACTTGCAGCAGAAGGTGGCCCAGGTTGGTTCACTCCTCCTCTGGATGGAATGGGAATCCCAATGACAACCTCAGGTGAAACTGACAACCTCAACAAGGGAGATCAATTGGGAGACCCACTGACAATAAGCAGCCAGAAGAAGTGCTCTCCTATCCCACCAGGCCTGACACTCCCCATACCCACAAAGAGAAATTGGGCATCTGGGTGTCACCAGCAGGGGTATCCCACCACAACAAGCACCATGCCTGGGAAGTCTATTTGTCCTCAAAGGCCTGAAACTACCCTCCATCACTGAGACATACCAAGTGGCCAGGTGGCACTGGCAAGGAAGATCCTTCCACAGCAAGTGTGGTGGCCCAGAAAGCAACCTTCCTTCTCATGGGATGGCCTGGGAAAATGCCTTCTGCCCTTTTAGGCAACACCAGCATAGACCAGTGGGAGACCCAGAAGCACCAGATAAACCAAGCAGATTACACAAGGCTCTGAAAATTAAATTGTTATTGGAACCATAGCCCACAAAATTATGCCAGAACCCGTGTACTATACAGTTTCCTAACTTAACAGTCAAAATGTCCAGGATACAATAAAAAAATTACCCATCAAAGCAAAACCAGGAAAATCAAAGTGTGAATGAGAAAAGACAATCAACTGATGCCAGCACAGATATATCAGATGTTGGAATTATCTGAAAAGAATTTTAAAGCAGCCATCATAAAAATGCTTCAACAAGCAAAAAAAATTCTCTGGAAACAAATGAAAAGTAGAAAATCACAGCAAGTAAATGAAAATTATTAAAAAGAAACAAATAGAAATTATAGAACTGAAAAATATAATAACAGAAATTAAAAACTTGCTAGATGGGTTCAATAGTAGAGTGGAGATGATGACAGATGATAGAATCAGGGAATTCAAGGTCAGAAAAATTCACCCAATCTGGACTACAGAGAAAAAAAATAGGCTGAAAATAAAATGAACAGAGCTTCATGTATCTGTGGGATAATAACAAAATTCCAACATTCATATCATTGGTGTGTCAGAAAAAAAGGAAAAAGAAAGTGGACTGAAAAAAATTGACAAAATAATGTTTGATGATATCCTAAATCTGGAGAAAGACAAACATACAGAATCAAGAAGCTGAATGATCGCCACAAAGGATAACCCCTATAAAATTCTTGTCAAGGCATATCATTATTAAATTTCTGAAAACTAAAGACAAAGAAGAAATCCTGAAAGCAGCCAGAGAGAAAAGACACATTATCTATAGGAGAACATCAATTGGAAAGGCAGCAAATTTCTATCAGAAACCATGGAGACCGGAAGCAAGTGGCACATTTTCCAAATGATGATAGAAAACTGTCAACTATGAATTCTAAACCTGGTATAACTATTCTTTAGGAATTTAGGTGAAATAAAGATATTCTCACATGAAGGATTACTAAAATAATTTGTCATTGGCAGACCTCCACTCAATGAATGATAAAGGATATACTTTAAACAGAAAGGAAATGATAAAAAAAAGGAATCATAGAGCAGGAGGAAAGAATAAATGACAGCAGAAAGAGCATAAATATGGGTATATAAAGTAGACTATCATGAGTTTTATAAATAATAATTGATGAATGAAACTAAAGTATAGCACATATAACACCATCTGCTACTCAAAGCAATAATATTTAAATGTAGGGGAAGTAAAAGGGCCTAAATGGAAGTAAGTGAAGTGGTAAAATGTTGATACAAGTGGTAAGTGATAAGTTACATGTGCATATTGTAATACCAAGAGAAACCAGTACAATCATTGCACAAATCAGTACTCTTTAAAAAAAACAAAAATAAGTCAAGATGGAATCCTAAATAAATATCCCAATAATGCACAAGAAGGCAAGAAAAGAGAAACAGAGGAAACAGAAAACAAATAATAAAACAACACATTAAGCTTTAACATATCAATAATTACCTTAAGTGTTAATGGTCTAAATACACTGGTTAAAAATCAGAAATTGGCAGAGTGGATTAAAAGATAACATGACCTACTTGCTGTTTATAAGAAACTCACTTTGTAGGGATAATGTCATCAAGATGGTGGCATAAGACACCCCCATGAACAGTCCCACTCAGAGACACTTCTGGGGCTGGCTGCTGGTGATCTTTGGTCCTTGACTCCATTTTCACATGGAAATGCACATGGTGGTCTCTCTGGACTTCTCCCTTCTCTTCTGGGTTCTGTTGTCTTTCAACTTCTGGCTGCTCCCTTTATGGCATTCTCTCTGTGTGTCTGAATTTCATTCTGCTTACAAAGGACTCCAGTAATAGGATTAAGACCCATGCTGATTGAGTTGGGCCACACCTTAATTGAAGTAACCTAACCAAGAGGTCCTACTTACAATGGGTTCACACACCCAGGAATGGATTAAGTTTAAGAACCTGTTTCTCTGTGGTACATAGCTCCAAACCACCACACCAGGAGAGGCTACCATGTGCACTGCATTGTGACAGAAAAGCCAAGGATCAAGGATCACCAGAAGCCAGTCCCAGAAAACCACAGTCTTCCAGGAGAAAGCAGCATCTTGATGACACCTTGATTTTGTACTTCTAGCCTCAAAACCATGAGCCAATAAATTCCCGCTGTTTAAGCCAACACATTACATGGTTTTTGTTTTAGCAGACAGAAAAACAAAACATGGGGAAACTCTATTTTAAAGGATATTGAGGAGAATATTGGGATTCTTGTAAATGGAGAATCTTAAGGACAGACATGAGTACAAGCCCAAGTAAAGATGTAGGTTCAGAAAAGATGGAGAAGACTCTGCACTTCACTTTCATCTTGGACTAATATTTTTGATAGGAGGGCTGAACTCTGACAGAAAGCACCAGCCAACAAACAGACAATTTGCAAATACTGAGAAAAACATTTTTTGCCTTGGTTTATTTTTCTTAGCTCTTAGCACTCAAGGTAGTCTCTGACATATCACTATCTGGATACAAACTTAAGGAACAGACAGCTCAAGGACTGAAGTCCAGAGTTAACTCATCAAAATAATGAAATGTACTGTGAGCAACAAAGATTACAAGAGAAACAAGGAAACAGAAAATTATGGGTCTTCCCCCAAAAAAACGAGATAAAAATTCAGAAACCATCAAGATAAAAGACCTGACTTCGGACATATCAGACAAACAATTTTTAAAAATGATCTTCAGTATACTCAAGGCAATAAAGGAAAACATGGAGAAAGAACTAATGATATCAGGAGAACAACTCATGTACATTTTGAGACCCTCAATAAAGACATAGAAATTTTTAAAAGGGACCAAAGAGAACTACTGGAGTTGAAGACCACAATAACTGAAAAGAAAAATTCCCTACAGGGTTTTAACAGCAGATTGGAGCAGGCAGAAGAAAAAATCAGTGACCTTGACAACCAGACAATTTTAATTCAATTTTATTGAGATATATTCACACACCATACAATCATCCAAATTGTGCAATCAATTGTTCACAGTACCATCATATACTTGTGCATTCATCACCCCAATCTGCTTTTGAACATTTTCCTTGTACCAGAAAAAGTGAAAATAAGAATAAAAAATAAAAGTAAAGAACATCCAACACCCCTGCCTCCCACCTTATTTTTCATTTAGCTTTTGTCCCCATTTTTCTACTCATCCATCCATACACTGGATAAAGGGAGTGTGATCCATAAGGCTTTCACAATCACACTGTCACCTCTTATAAGCTACATTGTTATACAATCATCTTCAAGAGTCAAGGCTACTGGGTTGCAGTTTGATATTTTCAGGTATTTACTTCTCGCTATTCCAATACATTAAAACCTAAGAGGTGTTATCTATATGGTGCACAAGAATGTCCACCAGAGAGACCTCTCGACTCCATTTGGAATCTCTCAGTCACTGAAACTTTATTTTGTTTCATTTCACATCCCCCTTTTGGTCAAGAAGATATTCTCAATCCCATGATGGCGGGTCCAGATTCACCCCCAGGAGTCATATCCTGCATTGCTAGTGAGATTTACACCTCTGAAAGTCAGGTCTCACATGGAGGGGCAGTGAGTTCACCCACTGAGTTGGCTTAGCTGGAGAGAGAGAGGGCCACATCAGAGTAACAAAGAGGTACTCAGGGGTACACTGTTAGGCATAATTATAAGCAGCTTTAGTCTCTCTTTTGTAGTGATGAGCTTCATAAGGGCAAGTCCCATGATAGAGGGCTCAGCACATCAAACCACCAGTCCTCAATGTTTGTAAGAAAATCAGCAACAATCCAGGTGAGGAAGTCCAACACCTCTGCATTTTTCCCCAGCTCCTCAGGAGGCCCTGCATATATATTTTTATTCTCTGTCCAAATTACTTTGGGATGTGTCACTATTTCACACTAACCTATGCAAACCTACCAGGTCTCACTTCCTATTAAAAGTTCCATGTAACTATGGTGTTTGAATGAACTGTGCAAGTTAAATTGTTTAGGAAATATAGATCTTGCACCAACTAAACATCTCTTCCCTTGGTCTCACATGGAACTTGAAGTTTTAAAATGCAGTCAGTATTGGAGGACCAGACAATTTAAATAATTCAGGCTGTAAAGCAGAAAGAAAAAAGAATTTAAATAAGCAAATGGAGCCTAAGAGATATATGGGACACCATCAGGGCATAGAGATGTATTCATTATTGGAGTCATAGAGAGGAAAGAAAAAAAGGGGCAGAAAGAATATTCAAAGAAATAATGGAAGAAACTTCCTAAATTTAACAAAATACATAAATATAATATTCAAGAGTCCTGAGAACCCTAAATGGGATGAACTTGAACCACATCCTGCCCAGACACATAGTAATCCAACTGTCTCATTCCAAGGAAAAAGAGAGTTCTGAAAGCAACAAGAGGAGGGAAATGTGTTTTGTACAAGGAGTCCCAATAATACTAAGTGTAAATTTTTCATCAGACACCATGGAGGCAAGAATGCAGTGGGATGAAATAGTTACAGTGCTGAAATAAAAAACTGCCAAACAAGAATTTTATGTCCAGCAAGACTGCCTTTCAAACATGAGGGAGCAATTAACACATTACTAGATAGACAAAAGCTGAGGAGTTCATCAATACTGGACCTTACTTACAAGCAGTGCTAAAGAGAGTTGTTCAGACTAAAAAGAAAGGCAACTATACAGTGGATCAAAGTGGCATAAACAAATAAAGACTTCAGATAAAAATAACCATATGGGTAATTTTGAATGCCAGGAATATTTTATTGTGTTTTTTGGTATTTAACTCCATTTTTTACTTCTTACAAGTTCTAAAATGTAAATGCATAAAAGGTAATGATAAATCTATGGTTATGGACATATAATGTATAAATATATAATTTGTATCAAGTACAAGAAAAAGGTGGGGGAATGGAGGATTATAGGAAAATGTTTGTGTATGCTATTGAAATTAAGTTGGTATCATATCAAACGTGATTGTTATGATTTAGGATGGTAAAATTAAGCCCCATAGTAACCACAAAGAAAATATTTGAGAAGTATATACAGAAGGAAATGAGAAGGGATTCACAAGAGTACACTGCAAAAATCAAATGAATATGAAAATAGGTGTTCTAATTTGCTGATGCTGCCAGAATGCAAAACACCAGAAATGGGTAGACTTTTATAAAGGGGGTTTATTTGGTTACAAAGTTACAGTCTTAAGGCCATAAAGTGTCCAAGGTAAGTCATCAACAATCGCGTACCTTCACTGGAGGATGGCCAATGGCATCCGGAAAACCTCTGTTAGCTGGGAAGGCACGTGGCTGGCGTCTGCTCCAAAGTTCTGGTTTCAAAATGGCTTTCTCCCAGGATGTTCCTCTCTAGGCTGCAGTTCCTCAAAAATGTCACTCTTAGTTGCTCTTGGGGTGTTTGTCCTCGCTTAGCTTCTCTGGAGCAGAAGTCTGCTTTCAACGGCCATCTTCAAACTGTCTCTCATCTGCAGCTACTCTCTCAGCTTCTGTGCATTCTTCAAAGTGTCCCTCTTGGCTGTAGCAAGTTTGCTCCTTCTGCCTGAGCTTATATAGTGCTCCAGTAAACTCATCAAGGCCCGTGCTGAATCGGTTGGGCCACACCTCCATGGAAACTATACAATCACAGTCATAACCCACAGTTGGGTGGGCACATCTCCATGGAAACACTCAAAGAATTACAATCTAGTCAACACTGATACATCTGTCCACACAAGATTACATCAAAGATAATGGCATTTGGGGGGACATAATATATTCAAACCAGCACACTCAGCTTAACTCTGTCACATTTTACTATAAGCTGCAAGGAGAAGCCAGGCTACAACCTCCACACTTAGTCTGGAGATCTCCTCAGCTAAGTATCCCAGTTCATCACTTTCAAATTTTGACTTCCAACTGACACCAGAACACAAATTTGCCAAATTCTCTGCCACTTTAAAACAAGGATCACCTTTCTTCCAGTTGGCAATGACACATTCATCATTTCTGCTCAAGGCCTCATCAGAAATATCTTTAGAGTCCATGTTTTCACAAACAGTCTTTTCAAAGAAATTTCAGCCTTTTCTATCAAGCTCCTCACAATTCTTCCAGAATCTTCCCCTTATCCATTTAAATAGCCATTCCAACATGTTTGGTATTTGCAAACTCAGCAGCACCCCACTTCTCTGGTACCAAAATCCGTTCCAGTTTGTTAATGCTGCCATTATGCAAAGTACCAGAAGTGGATTGGCTTTTATAAAGGAGTTTTATTTGTATACAAATTTAAAGTTCTATTGTCATAAATGTGTCCAAAACAAGGCATAAACATGAGTATACCTTCACTGGAGAAAAAGCCATCAGTATCTGGAAAACCTCTGTTAGCTCAGAAAGTACGTGGCTGGTGTCTGCTTGCTCCCAGGTTGTGTTTCAAAATGGCATTCTCCAAACTGTCTCTAGGCTTACCTTCTCAGGGCAAAATCTGGGCTAGTTTCACCAAAGCATCAGCAAAAGTCTGCTTTCAATGGCGATCTCCAAAATGTCTCTCTAAGCTACAGCTGTGCTGAGCTCCTTCTGTCTTAGCTTTTATAGGGCCCAGGTAAACTAACCAAGACCCATGCTGAAAGGGTGTGGCCACACCACCATGGACATAATCTAATCAGAGATGTTACCCACAATTGGGTGGGTCACATCTCCTTGGAAACAACCTAATCCAAAGATTCCAACCTAATCAGCACTAATACATCTGCACCCACAAGATTGCATTAAAGAACAAGGTGTTTTGGGGGACATAATACATCCAAACCGGCACATGATTTTATTGAGATATATCCACATAAAAAAAATCATCCAAAATGTACAATCAGTTGTTCACAGTATCATCATATGGTTGGTCATTCATCAACACAATCAATTTTTTGAACATCTTCATTACTCTAAGAAACAAAAATAAAAATAAGAATAAAAATAAAAATAAAAAAAGAACACCCAAAACATCTCATACTCTCCCCCCACCATTATTCATTTACTTTTAGTCTCCATTTTTTCTACTCATCTGTCCATACACTGGATAAAGGGAGTGTGAGCCATAAGGTTTTCATAATCACACAGTCATCCTGTATAAGCTATATAGTTATATGGTCATCTTCAAGAATCAAGGATACTGGATTGCAGATCAACAGTTTCAGATATTTCCTTCTAGCTATTCTAATACACTAAAAACTAAAAAGGGATATCTATATAATGCATAAAAATAACCTCCAGAATGACATCTCAACTACATTCAAAATCTCTCAGCCACTGAAACTTTATTTTGTTTCCTTTCTCCTCCCCGTTTAGGTCAAGAAGGCTTTCTCAATCCCACAGTGCTGGGTCCAGGCTCATCCCTGGGAGTCTTGTCCCATGTTGCCAGGGAGCTTTACACCCCCAGGAGTCATGTACCATGTGGGGGGGGGGCAGGGGAGTGTGTTTACATGCAGGGTTGGCTTCAAGAGAGGCCAAATCTAAGCAATGAAAGAGGTTCTTTAAGGGTGACTCAATGTTTGTGAAAACATCAGCAACAATCCAGGTGAGGAAGTCCAACACTTCCACATTTTCCCCCAGCTCCTCATGGGGGACCCTGCATATATGTTTTTATTCTCCACCCAAATAACTTTGGGATGTGTTGTTATTTCACTATAACCTCTGTTTTAATTTATTCATGTATTTTTTTTTCCTGTCATCCCTGCCTGTTCTCTGTCAGGAGAAACCTCCTGGTTCCTTTCCTGCTTGCACCAGGTTTATCTGTGCTTATAGGTTGTATTCAGTAGTTCAAATTTGTTAATTTAAACTGCAATTGGAGCTTGGTTAAGCTACCTTCCCTTCCTCCTGGTAGACTGCTTCTTTTTCCCACAGGGAAGTCTTCCAACTCAGCCTACCATGCCAGTGGGGGAGGGGCAGCAGATCCACAGTTTGGGGAGCTTTACTTAAAGTTCTTATGCTGTGATCTCAGCCATTCCACCCATTCCAGACTGTTGTACGATGTTTTTCCAGTCACAGATGCCCTCCAACTGTTGTTCCAGACTGTTTACTAGCTGTTCCTGGCTATGTGCTAGTTGTTCAGAGGACCAACTAAATTCCACATCTCTCTATGCCACCATCTTGCCCTGCCTCCCTCCAGGCTCCCAGTGCTCTTTTAAGGTCTGCTCTTTGTTTCGGCTATGGGGGATTTCACTTACATCCTTTTGAGCTCAGCAATGTACTTTAAAAGATATTTGATATCTTTTATCCCAAATTTCTAGGTGTTTTGTAGGTGGAGGCTATTTCTAGTATATCTCACACACAATATTGCCAGAAATGGAAGATATAGTGCCCTTTTTCTATTTTTGTAACTCCTAAATTCAGGCCTTCAGCCCTGAGCTCAGCCCTGAGCTCCTGACTCATGTCTAAGAGACATCTCATATAGCCTGTTTCACATCTTTACTTGGATGTCGAACAGGCATTTCAAACATACCATGTTTAAAACTTTTGATTTTTCCCTCAACCCATTTCCTCCTCCAGTCTTCCCATCTCAGTAAATTGTGATACTATGTATATTATATCAAAACCTGCAAACTAGGTGTAATTCTAGATGCCTCCTTTACCCTCACTCCCTACCAGCACCCTACACACCCCTATATCAAAACTACTCCTAATTATATACTTAATTCTTTCATGGCTTTTCATCTCTGCTGTAACCCATTTCTAAGTTCCTGGAATCCCTTGCCTGGGTTACTACAATAGTCTGGCTTACTTACCTTCTTCTACTCTTGACTCACTCACATCCTTGACTCTGCACAGAAAGTGGTCAGATTTTGTTTAATGTAAATCCAGTTGCATTAATCTCCTGCTTAAAACCTTCCCATGCTTATGGGATGAAACTCTAACTCCTTACCATGGCCTACAATACCCTAGATCACTGATCCAAAACTCAAAGAGGAATGGTTATCCGGAGAGCACTTGATGCTTCTAACTGCGGCAACTGTTACTTAGTTCCAACAGATTGTCAACCTGCCATATGAGGATCCACTGGTATCAGAACTTTTGACTTTTTTTCAAGAGAACTACAAATCTAGGTCTATGTGAACTCTTTTCATTTTCAGTTGTTGGCAATTAAAAATCAAACCAAACAAAACCAAACAAAAACAAGAGGAGTCTGATTTGGCCTTTGTGCAGGCCAAATCAGATTCCTCTGCTGGCTACTAGTTTGCAACTGACCTTGGCCCTAGGTGATGTGGCCCCTGCTTCATCCTCTGGCTTGTCCTTTCTCAGGCTTAACTATAGCAAACACTGGCAGCGCCTTCCCATGTTCCTTAGATTTTTCATTTCAGTGCACTCCCACTTTCCAATAGCCAGAATCTGCATCTCTAAGCCTGGCTGCTTTTTCTGGCAGCTTGGAAGGTCACTCTGCTCATGGGGAAAAGCCATCAGCCACAGATTCTCCAGAGTGGGAGTATAAATACTGCTGCTCTCTCACTCCTTAATGGAGTAATTGAGAAATGTACTTTGCCCCATTTCCCATAGTTTCCCTGAGGCAATAAGGCTGTCACCCAATGTGTAGCTGGCTTATTTACATACCCGTTACTGGCTGCCTTTCTTTCTCTTTGGCACTTCCCCCACTGCCCTACTAGTATTCCCCACACCTTTCAGTAAACTACCTGAACTCATATTCTTGCATCAGGGTCTGCTTCTGGGAGAACCAAAACTAATAATGACCTTCTTATATATCCTTCAACAAGCTAAGTTTGGTCCTGTTTCAAGTCCTTTGCCTCTTCACTCAGATTTTGGTATGGCTCACCTCCTCACTTTGTTCAGATCTCAGCTAAAAATTCACCTCTGTGTATAGTCTATCCAAGACCATCCCAACTATAATAGTTTCTCCTTCTGTTTTACTGTCTATCCATTTTATTTACTTCATGACCCTTTTCACTATCTGAATTGATATTGTTCCTTTAACCCATGGTTATCTACCTTATCAGCTCCAGGAGAACAGGAACCTTGTCTTACTTGTTCACTTTCTATCACGAGTGCATAGTGCATAATAGGTGTCCAATGAATATTTTCTGAATGAATGAGAAAATGATGAATTTTCACAATTCTTGGAGTTCATGCTCATTTCCCCTAGCACTCTCTCCTGTGATTTTCTGTTCTTAACTTAACCCACAGGATGCCCCAAATCTAGTGCAAGGAAGCCACCTTCCTGCTGGCAGGTAATCCAAATACTTCTATCAGATTTGTGTCTTTAGAAGTACCCACGAATATATTTCAATTGTGAATTCCTTTCCTCCAAATCTGGGTGATATCTGTGATTTTTTTTTCTACTTCTTTGTGTTAAAAATCTCAATTCACTTTGTTTTCTGCTCTTACTCTTCACACTGGCATATTGACAGTTGAGGCTGGAAGCATCATTCCCAATTTTCTTCCCAGTTATTTTCTCCTGCAGATCACTGGGTGTCTCTCACAGTGATTATTCTTCTATCGCTGACATGCCTGCTGTTGTCTTTAGTGTCGGAAATAAAGTGGTACCTGTAAGGGAATAAACGCTCTCTCGGTTCTGGAGGAGAAAAGAATTTATTTACGATCTTGCAAGATGGGGCGTCCAGACAAACACGCGGAAGGCTGGCGCGCCAGAGGAAGAGAATGGCGATCTTTAAATCTCCTACTCCTAATTCGCAAGTCCCTCCCCTGTTTCCCCATTGACTGGGTACTACAGAGGTTACAGCCTATCCGAGAACACTAACTAATTCATCTTTTGAGATTTTAATTTGTACAGCCAATCCCAGAGAGCCAACTAGCTCATTATTGAGATTTTGAACTGATTAGCCAATCCCCCCCCAAATTTTTATTTTTTTGCTGTGAGTTCCCGCCTCTGATACTACCTCATGTCTCTTTACATCAGGCAGATTCTCTCTTCTCTTTGTCTGGGGCTTGTTTAAACTGGTTTTGCCTCCATTTCCCTTATTCCATGCTGTCTCTATGTGAAAACGAAACTTATTCCTTTCTTACAATAGTATCTGGCCTTACAGTTTGATACGGACATGTTTCACAACCCCCCACCCCCATTTCTAGTTAAAATCATCTTGATCAGATCGGCAAGTCTCCAGGCAACCACATTGTTCCCCAGTGAGATGCACTCATTCCTCGGCCAAGAGCCTATCATTCCAGTATCTTAAACCATCATCCAAAAAAGCAAATCTGCACAGTTCCAACCCTTCCCTGCATCTCCAGCTGTGCTGGCTGTGGCTACCCCCACACCTACCCCCAAGGGACTTCTGACCTCCCAAGCTAGCCCTGCAGCAGAAGAGATATAGAGAAATCCTATTCCTCTTGATTCAGATGAGACAATATTGGAATTTCTCAAAAGGAAATTTGCTAGGAAATCAAGTGAAAAACAAAACCAGAGGGAGGGAGGGAGAGAGAATACAAAAGCTTAGGAAAGGATGCATTACAGTCTTGATTCCTTATCCTGAGATAACTAAACTCTTCCTGCAGATTGGCTTGGCTGGCACAGATCACAAGGCACACAGGATATGAGAATATAATCCTTCAACCTTTTCACAAAGGGGTAACGGGGGTAGGGCTGGGCCAGGGGCTTGCAGGAAGGCAGAAAGAGCCTTTGTGTGTTTGGTCTGTTTCATTCAATGGAAATGGAACCTGAGGAAGTGGGAGGGCTACTCCAGCTCCTCCCGGGTAGGTGGAGGCAGGAAGCCTCACCTACCAGTCCTGTTTCCCTGGAAGTTCCCTACAACCTTGCTGAACTCATTTATTGGCTCTATCAGTTTTTTAGTGGATTCTTCAGGATTTTGTATATATAAGATCATTCTGCAAATATGCTAGTTTTACTTCTTCCTTTCCAATCTGGATTCCTTTTATGTCTTTCTCTTGCAGAATTGCCCTGGCTAAAACCTACAGTACAATGTGAAACAGAAGTGGTGAGAATGGACATCCATGTCTTGTTCCTGGTCTTAGGGGGAAACTTTTGGTCCTTCACCGTTAAGCATGATGTTAGCTGTGGGGTTTTCATAGATGCAGTCTCACTAATTCTTTCAGTGACCCATGCTTTATTGTAAAGCTCAGCTATACATTTTGCATTTACATTTGTTGTTTTACATTTAGCCTCTTGAACTTTTTGTACATTTTCTTTACAAACAACTTGTAAGAAAGGAATAAGTTTCGTTTTCACATAGAGACAGCATGGAATAAGGGAAATGGAGGCAAAACCAGTTTAAACAAGCCCCAGACAAAGAGAAGAGAGAATCTGCCTGATGTAAAGAGATATGAGGTAGTATCAGAGGCGGGAACTCACAGCAAAAAAAAATAAAAATTTGGGGGAGGATTGGCTAATCAGTTCAAAATCTCAATAATGAGCTAGTTGGCTCTCTGGGATTGGCTGTACAAATTAAAATCTCAAAAGATGAATTAGTTAGTGTTCTCGGATAGGCTGTAACCTCTGTAGTACCCAGTCAATGGGGAAACAGGGGACTTGCGAATTAGGAGTAGGAGATTTAAAGATCACCATTCTCTTCCTCTGGTGCGCCAGCCTTCCGGGTGTTTGGCTGGACACCCCATCTTGCAAGATCGTAAATAAATTCTTTTCTCCTCCAGAACCGAGAGAGCGTTTATTCCCTTACAGGTACCGCTTTATTTCCGACAACTTGGGGGCTCGTCCGGGATCCAAAGCTTCGGAGGGGGACCCCCGAGGTGGACAAAGGGAAGGCGCGCCCCGCTGATTGAGCGGTCTCGGACTCCGCCACTGGGGGCCCATCTCTGGCAGCTAAAGGGCCCGAGACCAGACGCTTGGATCTACCGGTTGTGGATGAGAAAAGGGAGAAAAGGCTTGCCTCTGTTTGACCAGGCAACTCCGTGCACGGACCAAGGTAAGGAAAGTAATATATTGCCTTGGTGGTCGGGAATTCCTGATGAGTCTGGAGCTGCTTGTGTGTGACTGAGACGTGCGACATACTGCACGAAGCGAGTGCGGAGTCTCAATCTGCGGTTCCCTTCTCCCGCGAGGGAAAGGGCCAGAGACAGACGAAGCGAAAGGAACTGAGAGAAAGAAGCCCAGACAAGACTCAGGATGGGAAATAGAGGCAGCTGGCCGGCTGGGGAAGAAGAAAAGGGGGCACCTATAGAGTCCCTCGGGGACATCCCTCCAGATAGCCCACTAGGTAGGATGCTAAAATATTGGACCGATAGCGATCGGACCAAGGGAAAGGACAAAAAGAAAATGATTAAATATTGTTGTTACATTTGGACCGAAGAAAGCATTTCACCGCCAGATGTATTCTGGCCAAAGTATGGGACAGAGGAGGACTGGCTCTGTGCCAACCTTGTAATTTATGTTAATGAGAAGAAACCCTTTTCTAAGGAGGAGTCTGATTATGCCACGTGCTGGCTAAAGAACAAAAAAACTCCCCTTTACCCTGTGAAAGATAAAAACCCAAACTTGGAAGATGAGTTGGTAGAATCTAAACCCTGGGACCCCTTATTAAGCCTTCCTCCTCCCTACTATTCCCCTCCTCCCCCAGGGCAGAGATTGTTAGAGTCTGAGGACCTAATAAGGTCCGCACAGGTTCCAGGGGAATCAGGAGGCCCATCGGCGCCAACTGCCCCACCAGATATGACCCATCAATGGTTGAGGAAAGAATTAACACAGTGCAAAAAGGATGTACAGAATTTTCCATTTCCAAAAACTCTTGAAGGAAAGAGAGTAAGGGAACATCACCCCGTTAAATCCCTTTACCCCTTGAGGGAGGTGCCTATGGGGCCAAAGGAAGTCGGGTATGTAAATGCCCCATTAACGAGTGCAGAAGTAAGAAATTTTAAGAAGGAGATGAAATCACTAATAGAGGACCCAATGGGGCTGGCTGAGCAAATAGATCAGTTCCTAGGCTCTAGCCTATACACGTGGTCTGAACTTATGTCCATATTAAACATCCTCTTTACAAAAGAGGAGAGAGGGATGATAAGAGGGGCTGCTATGAAAGAATGGGAAAGGCAACACCCGCCAGGGCAAGGGGTGATGGCAGCAGAGCAAAAATTTCCAAATACTGACCCTGATTGGGATAATAATGATAAAGAGGATAGGGCACAAATGAAGGATCTCAGAGACCTCATTGTAGAGGGAATAAAATTGGCGGTACCCAAATCTCAAAATTTGGATAAGGCCTTTGAGGTAAATCAAGAGAAAGATGAGTCTCCCTCTGCTTATCTACAAAGATTGAGAGAACAAGTAAGGAAATATTCAGGTATGGATCCTGAAGACCCTGTAGCCCAGGGAATGTTAAAGGTCAGCTATGTGAAGGGATCTTGGCCTGATATTCAGAAAAAGATTCAGAAAATAGATGGATGGATGAATAAGCCATTGGAGGAGTTATTAAGGGAAGCACAGAAAGTATTTGTAAGAAGGGAGGACGAAAAACAAAAGCAGCAGGCTAAAGTCATGATAGCCACTGTTGACCACTTGGTCAAGAAAAGATTAGAAACAGGAAATGGGGAATGCAGACAGAGGCGAGATAGGGGAGGGGGCTGGGCTGATTTAAAAAAAGGAGCAAGGAAAATGCAGAACTCTGCAGGGTGTTATCATTGTGAAAAGCCTGGCCATTTCAAAAGGGAGTGCCCAGACTTACAGAAGGAGGGTCGAGTTATACCGCTAATGAATTTTGAAGACTAGGAGAGTCAGAGGCTCCTCATCTCAGAAGCCCACCGGGAGCCTTTAGTAAATTTAAAGGTGGGCCCATATCAAGAGGAAATTACATTCTTGGTAAACACTGGAGCAGCTTGCTCCTCTGTAAATCATCTTCCAAAGGGGGCCAGGCTCTCTGGCAGGTCCCTCACCGCCACAGGGGTAAAAGGGGAGGGATTTAAAGTTCCCATTCTTGAACCTACTAACATTTGTTGGGAAAATAATCAAATCATAGCTCCCTTGTTGCACATCCCAGAAGCTGGGAGTAATTTATTAGGAAGAGACCTAATAATACCTATGGGACTGGATTTAGAGGTAAGGAATGGATGGATTGAGGTTTTGGCCCTGCTCACTGAAGAAGATGAAAAAGACATTAAGGAGGAGGTATGGGTAAAAGAAGGAAACAGGGGAGGGTTGCAAATTCCCCTAATTAAAATCAAGTTTAAAAAGGAAGGGGAGGTCGTGTGCCAGAAACAATATCCTATTCCTCTTAAAGGAAGACAGGGACTCCAACCCATCATTGAGGGTCTCCTTCGAGATGGACTCTTGGAAACCTGTATGTCCTCTTTTAATACTCCCATTCTCCCCATTCAGAAACCAGATGGTAGCTGGAGAATGGTGCAGGATCTAAGGGCCATTAATAAAATTGTCCAGGTTCGACACCCTGTAGTTCCTAATCCTTACACTCTCCTGAGTAAAATTCCCTTCCATCATAAGTGGTTTAGTGTAGTAGATTTAAAGGATGCCTTCTGGGCCTGTCCCCTTGATCCAGAAAGTAGAGACCTGTTTGCCTTTGAGTGGGAAGATCCCTTCAATGGGCGAAAGCAGCAATACAGATGGACGGTCTTACCTCAGGGTTTCACGGAGTCCCCCAATCTCTTTGGGCAAGAGTTAGGGTACTGGAAAAATTTCCAGTCCCACCTAAAATCACCCTTCTGCAATATGTAGATGATCTATTAATATCAGGTAAAAAAAAGGCAAGTGGTGGCTCAAGCTACGAAAAATCTACTGAACTTTTTAGGGGAACAAGGACTAAGGGTATCTAAAAGTAAACTGCAATTTGTAGCAAGGGAAGTTAAGTACCTAGGCCACCTCATAAGTGAAGGAAAAAGAAAAATCCATCCAGAAAGAATCCAGGCCATAGTAGAGTTGCCTCTTCCTCAAACAAAAAGAGAGCTAAGAAAATTCCTGGGATTGGTAGGGTACTGTAGATTGTGGATAGATTCTTTTGCATCTCGAACTAAAGAGCTATACCAAAAATTACTAGAGGAAGAGCCTGACAAGATAGAATGGGAGGAAGTGGAAATAAAGGCATTAAATGAACTCAAGCAGGCACTGGTGCAAGCTCCTGTTCTAGCACTTCCTTCCCTCGAAAAACCCTTTCACCTGTTTGTTACAGTAGATAAGGGAACAGCTTTGGGGGTCCTAACCCAAATCTGGGGAGGCCAAAGAAAGCTGGTGGCTTTCCTTTTGAAGGTTTTAGATCCAGTCTCTAGGGGGTGGCCTGGGTGTGTTCAAGCCATTGCAGCAACTGCCCTTTTAGTAGAAGAAAGCAGAAAATTAACCTTTCGAGGGGCATTAGTAGTTAGTACTCCTCATCAAGTGAGAACTATTCTGTCTCAAAGGGCAGGGAAATGGTTAACTGATTCTCGAATCTTAAAATATGAAGCAATCTTAATGGAAAAAGATGATTTGGTCTTAACAACAGATCATAGCCTAAACCCGGCCTCCTTCCTCTGGAAGGGGCCTGAGCAAGTAGAGACCCCTGAGCATGACTGTTTAGACCTAATTGAATACCAAACTCGAGTCCGACCTGACCTAAGGGATCTTCCCCTGCACTCGGGGAAAAGACTGTTCATAGATGGATCCTCCAAAGTCCTAGAAGGAGAAAGGCACAATGGCTATGCAGTTGTAGATGGGATAACTTGTGAAGTAAAAGAAGCTAGCCGATTGCCCAATAAGTGGTCAGCTCAAACTTGTGAGTTGTATGCACTAAATCAAGCCCTCAAATTATTAGAAGGAAAGGATGGTACAATATACACTGACTCTAAGTATGCCTTTGGGGTAGTCCACACCTTTGGAAAGATCTGGGAAGAAAGGGGATTAATCAATAGCAAAGGAAAAGAACTGGTTCATGGGGAATTGGTGAAACAAGTATTAACCAATCTACTCTTACCTAGAGAAATATCAGTGGTGCATATAAATGGACACCAGAAGGAACCTACTTTTGAGGCAAAAGGCAATAGGTTGGCTGATGAAAAGGCTAAGGAGGCCTCTCTCTACCCCCCTTTAAAAATAATGGTCCTGATACTCTCTATCCCTAAGGAATTTGGGGTCCCTACATTCTCTGCCAAAGAAGTAAAAGAGTTGAAACAGTTAGGAGCAACCTTAAATGATCAGGGGAAATGGTTTCTCCCAGATGGCAGACAAATGTTAAATAAACAAATAATGAGGGAGATATTAGCAGTCCTACACCAGGGGAGTCATTGGGGGGTACAAGCCATGTGTGATGTAGTACTTAAACAATTTGGATGTGTAGGCCTTTATACAGTTGCTAAACAAATCTGTGAGTGGTGCATAATTTGTCAAAAAATTAATAAAAAGGTTTTAAGAAAACAGGTACAAAGGGGAAGAGAGCCGGGCCTGAGACCATTCCAGAGCATTCAAGTTGATTATACTGAAATGCCACCAATCGGTCGTTTAAAATATATTTTGGTAATTGTCGACCACCTCACTGGATGGGTGGAAGCCTACCCTCTATCCTCAGCTACAGCATTGGGAACTTCTAAAGTTATCCTTGAACAAATCATTCCCCGTTATGGGTTAGTGGAAAATATAGACTCTGATAATGGCAGTCACTTTACCTCCCGTGTATTGCAGAATGTCATGAGAAGCCTGGGTGTCACTTGGGACTTCCACACTCCCTGGCATCCACCATCCTCTGGGAGAGTGGAAAGAATGAATCAAACCATAAAGGAACATCTTTCTAAATTAGTTTTGGAAACAAAGTTACCTTGGATCAAGTGCTTACCTATAGCTCTACTAAGAATCAGGACTGCCCCTAGAAAAGAACTGGGAATTTCCCCTTATGAAATGCTTTTTGGTTTGCCTTTCCCCAGGAGGACTGGAGAGCTCCCCTCCCTAGACACAAAGGATCTTTTTCTTAAGAATTATATACTGGCCTTGTCTTCTACTTTATCATCTCTCAGGCACCGTGGACTGCTGGCTCAGACCCCGCCTCTTGAATTTGCTGCCCATCGACATCAGCCTGGCAGCTGGGTTCTGATCCAGTCGTGGAAAGAATCCAAACTTCAACCGATCTGGGAAGGACCCTATCAAGTCTTGCTGACAACTGAGATGGCAGTCCGAACGGCAGAAAGAGGCTGGACTCATTACACACGAGTGAAGGGACCGGTGCCTGAACCAGACGATAAGTATCCAGCAACTCAACCTGAATCCTGGAAAGTGACTCCTACCTCAGATCCCCTAAGGATCACTTTAAATAGGCAACAGTTGAAAGAACATACTAGGAGGGAGGAAGGGCTGGATTAAACCCTATGTTTGCATTGTGCTCTGTGTATAGCTTAATGATGAAATTGCTTATACTGATCATAATGTTCTATATTCAAGGAGTAACAGGTTCTGCTAAGCTGGTTATAAGTGTAGTCAAAGGCTTAAAGTCTCAAACTGTACAGTTTGATGTTTGTCAAGTAATGAGCTGTAAAAATCTAAAACATCAGCAACAACTGAGGGAGGAATATAAGCATTTATGTAAGCAGACTGTTCAAATAGAAAGCAAGATTGTTGGGGGGCGAACATTTGAGAGTATAACTTATGAGACACCTAACCCCTGTTATTCTTGGAACACTGCTTGGTGAACCACACAGTATGAGGGATGGGTCTTACCCAGGTTGGAGGAAAAACCATTAAGGAAAACTTGGCTGGAATTTAACTCTCCAGTTCAAATTGACCCCAAGGTCATTAGAATACTTAAGGCCAAAGACTTAAAGCAAATCACAGAAATAGAGACAGGTTATGGAAATACAAATGCCTGGGTAGAATGGGGCAAACATACCATCCAGAGTCTAAACAGAAGTGACTGTTATGCTCGTACAACCAAACAACCCACTGTTCAGATTATGCCCTTCCCCTTGGGGATGAAAAAGCATGAAAGGGAGTTTAAATGTATAACACTCCTCTTTCAAAATGCTACTCCTGGTGAAAGTTGTAGTACGTTGTCCTCCCTTTTCCCTCCAGTCCAGAAGGGAAGTGTCAAAGCCATACCAGCGTCTCACCTCGGTCCCGGAAACCACTCTGCTTGTCTCTCCAGATGGGAAGAAGGGCTCCAGGATCTTGGTACCATGGCTCTGTGTACACAGGTGTGGAATGTGAGCAAGGATAGTACTGGCAACTTCTCCAGCCTAACTATACCCCGAGCAGACCTCTGGTGGTACTGTGGGAAGGGCATCCTCTGGCCAACACTACCTGAAAGGTGGGGAGGAACCTGTGCTCTGGTTCAATTGGCTATCTCATTTACCCTGGCATTTGAAAGTAATAAAAAGGTACCAACCCAAGGCAAAGGAGAAAAGAAAAATGTACAAAGTGTACCTAGTTCCTTCAATAAAAAAATGTTTGTAGATAGTATAGGGGTTCCCCAGAAAGTTCCTAATGAGTTTAAAGCTAAAAATCAAGTAGCTGCAGAATTTAAATCGTCCTTATTCTGGTGGGTCACCATCAATAAAAATGTCAATCATCAGCTAAAATTTATCAACTATACCAGGGATGTCATTAAAGAAATAGCAGAACAGTTAGATGCCACTAGCCGAATGGCATGGGAAAACAGAATGGCCCTAGACATGATGCTAGCTGAAAAAGGAGGCGTCTGTGCTATAGTTGGGGGAAATTGTAGCACATTCATCCCCAATAATACCGCACTTAATGGAACTATCACCAAAGCCCTACAAGGCTTAACAGCCTTATTTCAGAAACTAGAAAAGAATTCTAGCATTAACAACCCACTCATAGAATGGTTGGAAAATTGGTTCGAGAAATGGAAAGGAATTGCAACATCTATTTTAATTTTCCTTATCATTCCAGCCAAAATGTTTATAACAGCTGGGTGCTACATAATCCCGTGTGCTCAAAGGCTAGTTCAAAAACCCATCAAAACCACTAGAATCAAAAATAAGAAAGATCCCTATGATGAGGAATGTGAAAAAGCCCTTAGCAAATTTGAGAATCTAAAATGTGAAAACTAAAAGTGTTTAAAAAGAAAGAGGAGGGAATCTGTAAGAAAGGAATAAGTTTCATTTTCACATAGAGACAGCATGGAATAAGGGAAATGGAGGCAAAACCAGTTTAAACAAGCCCCAGACAAAGAGAAGAGAGAATCTGCCTGATGTAAAGAGATATGAGGTAGTATCAGAGGCGGGAACTCACAGCAAAAAAAAATAAAAATTTGGGGGGGGGATTGGCTAATCAGTTCAAAATCTCAATAATGAGCTAGTTGGCTCTCTGGGATTGGCTGTACAAATTAAAATCTCAAAAGATGAATTAGTTAGTGTTCTCGGATAGGCTGTAACCTCTGTAGTACCCAGTCAATGGGGAAACAAGGGAGGGACTTGCGAATTAGGAGTAGGAGATTTAAAGATCGCCATTCTCTTCCTCTGGCGCGCCAGCCTTCCGCGTGTTTGGCTGGACGCCCCATCTTGCAAGATCGTAAATAAATTCTTTTCTCCTCCAGAACCGAGAGAGCGTTTATTCCCTTACAGGTACCGCTTTATTTCCGACAAACTCACCTGTCTTTACAGTGGTAGAGAAATCAAGGGAGAAAGGCTCAATTTTCTTTCATTAATCTGTTCAGCAAGCTTTTATTAAGTGCTTACTATGTACAAATGCTGTCCCAGTTTATTGGGGATGTGACACTGAATAAATCAAAGCCCCTTTCCTCATGGATCTCACATTCCAGTGATGGATGAACTTAGACAATAAACAAAGATTCAAAATAGTTACAGAGATAGTAAAGTGCTGAGAAGGATGCTTTGAGAGGCAGTGCCCCAGGGGCTACTTTACAGTGAGTGGTCAGGGAAGCCCCCTTGGAACGGTTGGTATTTCATCTGAGATCTGAATGGTAAGAAGGAAAAAGCCATTGGGAGAATTTGGAGGAGTGTTCCTGCATAAGGAACACATGCAAAGGCCTTGAGGCAGGAGCGAGCCTGGTTCATGGGGGGAAGGGCAAATAGAGAGGCAGCCCAATGTGGCTGGAGCAGAGGGAGGGGGCAGAGTGGAAGGTGATGAGGACAAAGAAGTCACCAGGCACTGATCCTGCAGGCAAAGATGCTGGCATTTACTGAGTGTGATGGGAAGTCGCTGGAGGGTGTTCAACAAAGAATGTTATAATCTGATTTAAATTAGTAAAATACCCCCCTAGTTGATGTTTCTGAACACACCCTGAATATCAGGCTTTGTGGTCTGGTAAGTGAGGTGGGTGGTTAGAGGTCCCATGTTCAACTCTGGAGCCTCATATAACATAGCAGCCAGAGAAATCCTCTGATACATAAGTTAGATAATGTCCTTCCTCACCTCAAAACACTCCAATGGCTCCCTATTTCCTTCAGTGTAAATACCCTGTTACTGGCTTTCAAGGCCCTATAATATCTGCCCCTCCCCATTGCTGTCTGTCCTCCCTCTCTTCTCAGTGTTGCCCTTGCTCAACCCCCTCCAGGCACACTAGTTTCCCGTCTATTCCTCAAACAAACCAAGCATACTTCCACCACAGATATCCCTCCAGGTATCCACATCGCCAACTCCCTCTCTTCAGCTCTCTGCTCAAATATTGCCTTGTCATAGAGTCCTTATTTCTTCTCTGACTTCATCTACCACCTCTCTCTCTCTCTCTCTCTCTCTCTCTCTCTCTCTCTCTCTCTCTCTCTCTCTCTCTCTCTCTCTCTCTTTCTCCCTCTCTATCTCTCTGGTTGTACTTCAGCCACATTGGCCTCCTTGCTGTTGTCCTTAAGCTCAAGAAGCACCTGAAGTTCTTCCCCACCACTTTCCTTGCTTCAGGCACAATGGCCTCTAGATAGAATACAAGTGAGACAGAAAGTAGGGGCTCAGACAGAAGAAAAGGTGGGAGGAGGAAGGTGGTAGGCTGAACTTGTAATGATTCTCTGAGGTGACTAGTATATGGTTGGCTACAGCAGCTTTTGTGCTTTCTTCTGTCTATTGTGAAATGTTTATTTTTTGTGTTCATAAAGGTGATAGATATTCAGCAGAGAAAATTTGGAAAATAAGAAATGTAGCATTCTGGCAGTTTATTCAAAAAGTTAAACATAGAGTTACCACATGACCCAGCAATTCCACTACCAGAGATAGTACCCAAGAGAAATGAAAACCTATGCCCACATTAATTTATGCACATGAATGTTCATAGAAGCATTATTCATAATAACCAAAAAAAGTCCATCAACTGATGAATGTATAAATAAAATGTGATCTAGCTATACAATGGAATATTATTTAGCCATAAAAAGGAATGGAGTACTGATATATTTGACACCATGGATGAATCTTTAAACTATTATGCTTAGTGAAAGTAATCAGACACAAAAGGCCATATATTATGTGATTCCATTTATATGAAATGTCCAGAATAGCAAATCCATATAAACAGAAGGTAGATTAGTGGTTGCCAGGAGATGGAGGGAGGAGGGAATGTGGGCATGACTGCTAATGTTACAGGGTTTCTTTCTGGGGGGATGAAAATATTCTGGAACTGGATCATTGTCATGGTTGCACAACTCTGCTAATACAGTAAAAATCACTTAATTGTATGCTTTAAAAGTGTGAGTGTTATGGGATGTGAATTATATCTCAATAAAGCTGTTTTTCTTAAAAAGAAACACAAAGATTTAAATAAAAATCACTCAATATCCTACTGCTTCAAAGTCATCCAAATCATATTTTAGTGTATTTTATCTCTCGTCATTTATCTCCTTATTGGTACATAGATTTAGACATAAATATATAAATTCCAAAATGTTAAACATAGTATATATATACTTTTGTCTCCTTTTACACTTATTATATTGTAAACAGTTTATAGATCATTGAATATTTTCCAAAAATATGATTATAATGATTGCTTGTTTCTCAAGTATCAAAGTTCTCTCCTCAGGGTCATATTGTCTGGTATATTTTGGAAAGGAAAGGAGATTTGTTTCATTTCCACCACTGAGTTGTCCACTGAGCACTGCTCCTCTGTTCCGCATGCTTCTCCCTGCTACTTTCTTCCTTTGCTTCACCTTATCACCACTATACATCCTGAACTATATAATCTCCTCTGATTCGATGCTGCTGCCTCTGCACAGGCCTCAGTGAGAGGGCCAACAGTGGACAGGACACACACCCCATTGTGAAGCCCTGTTCCTTTAATCCACACAGTTCCCCACAAGAGGCTGAATGGGCATATCAGACTTGACTGAATATTTGGAGTGATGCAGGGAATTTATATTCCCCCCAAGAGCCAACTGACAGAGGCCAGGACAGAGCTGCTTGCACTATACTCACAGACCCAACAATTCTAGAGCCCAGGTCTTCCCATGCCATGCTTTGTCTGTGTTGCCAGACTTTCATGGAGACTCTGAGTTGGTGGCATTTCTCATATATCTCCTCATCTGACTGTGGGTGGGAGTGGGGAGGCAGATAATTGATGGAAAGATGGTTTGCTCCTTTTATATATCCTGTGAGCCACTTCAGGAAAGATTCCATGAGATTTCTAGCCACATTACATCCACTTTCTGATAGAAAAGTCCAACACCAACCTTTTTGCCTCAACTCTGGGCAAATGTCAGTGAGACATTATTCCTTCACATACTATCTGCTGGCCCAGTCTCCACAAAGGAACAATCCTACCCTGAGGCCATACTTCCAAGAGAGAATCTTATCTGAGACAATGTAAGATTTAATGATCTTATCTGAGTCAGATCATTGAACCTGACCGTTCAGTCAAAGTCCTAGACACCCTGGACTCAACAGCTCACTGGTCCCTTGTCTTCATCTCCTGGCCACTATGATATGTGGGCCAGTATAGACTATATCTGAGGCAGATAAAGAGAAGCTAGTACACAAGGACATGGGTTTGAGAGAGAGCTATTCCCAGTTGGTAGTGGCTGAATGGGAAGGCCACAGGAGGGGACTGTGTTGTGTGGTCTGAATCCATAACTGGGTAACACTGTAGCCTGTCAGAGACAGGAAAATGGGACAGAGTCAGCCCTAACCTTCATCAACCTAAGTCTGGAGGTTTCCTGGCTCTAAGAATAACTGTAGAGAGGGTGGTGGTACCCAATTAAAAATAAATGTGTTGGTGGTCTTTGGAGTACTGGGATATTGGATCCAGTAGGTCCAGTAATTGATGTGGTCCAGGACTGCCCCAATCCTGGTAGAATTTATGGCAGGACTTTCTAACACTTCTTATGCCCATGGCACACATAGAAAATGATAACTTTTGTATAGCACAGTATGGTAAACAGAGGAGGCTACTCACAGTCAGAGGTGACTGGCCCAGGCTCTAGCCACCTCAGGTTCTGCCCAGCCACCCACAACTGAGGGAATTAATAAGTGTGGCTTCACACATATTGGGAAGCTCTGCTTTATTGAAAGGCACTTGCTTCTGATAACTCTTATGCCCACGAAGCTCTGTTTTTGGAGCTCAGAGCTAAGCACCACATTCTGTAGATTATATAAACCATCACTCCCTGGCTGTGTCTGCTTGACCTTAGATGTGCCTATGTTGAAACCTAGAACCTTACCATCTCCTAGAGACCCTGAACTTAACCTCTGATACCTGCTGTCAACATTATCTTTGGGCCTGGCCAGTGGCCAGATAATCCACCTTGCCAAGTAAATTATCACCTACTTGAGAGGTGTTTCAGAACAAGAGATGGAAATTCTAGTCCTATATCAGACCCTCAAATGATTCTTGTGTCTTATAGTAAGGATAACCAACCTTAAAAAATGAATGTATTCATTTTCTGATTTAGGAGACCAAGCTCCAGGACTCCACATATAGAATCTATGGCAAAGGTTCACCATGTCTTCAAATTTCTCCATTGGGGCACTGGCCTTTTGTGTAAAAGGGAAAAGAGAAGATTTCAGATGATGGCAGGTCTCTAATGGCTAAAGGCAGTGGCATTATGGGAGAAGCCCAGGTTTTTATGAACCTGGATCTTTTAGGTACCTACATATGGCCTCATTTGAATTTGAAGAGGGGAAAATGACATTTCACATCCACTTGGGGATAATATAAGGAGCAAATAATACTTTTCAGCTATGAATTAACAGTCATTGTTTTATCACCTGAAGAATGAGATATTTAATTCTTGTTGGATATAGGATTCTGAATTTATATTAATTTCCTCCCTAAACCTTGTTGCCCTTTGGCTCTTGGTCTGTTATATTGGAATACTACAGCAGCACCACCTGCAGGTCATACCAAGAAATCGCACATTGATAACTTGGAATTTGAATCTTAAGAATTTATTAAGCGATCTACACTGGTAGTGTCTAAACTTTGCTGTGCACCAGAATGACAGAAAAGTTAAAAACACAGAGAAACAAAAGCAAATACAAAAACAAACTAACAAAACCACAGGCCTCACCCAGACATCATAAATCAGAATTTCTGGGGATGGGAGCTAGGATTAATTTCAAGAATTCTGGTGCCTCTCTCTTTTCAGAACCATTGACTTAGTGCCTGTTGTACTTGAATAGCAAATCCCAAATGATCAAGGACATGCAGACAATCTTGGAGCTTACAGGCTACCACTACAAGTTTACAACACACATTTCAAGCCTAATTATGATTCTCACCAGCGTTCACAACAGGCAGTGAGGCATCATCTAGACTTTGGTTGGAGCTATGAATGTTTTCTTTTAAAAATTTTATCTTTTAACACAGTAAAATTTACTTTTTGGTGTACAGTTCTATGAATTTTAACACACATATAGATTTGTATAATCACCACCACAATCAGGAATCAGATCAGTTTTATCTTCCCAAAAAACTCCCTCATGATGTCTTTTGTAGTCACAACTCCCCACCCCCCACCCCCCCACATAACTCTGGCAAGTACTGATTTGTTCTCCATCACTGTAGTTAACCTTTTGAGACTGGTGTCTTTCACTTAGCATAATGCCTTTGAGGTACATCTAACTGTATCAATAGTGTACCAATAGTTTGTTCCTTCCTATTGCTAGGTAGTATTCCATAGTATGGATGTATCACAGTTTCTTTAACCATTCATCCGTTGAAGGACATTTGGGTTGTTTCCACATTTTTGGTTATTACAAATAATGCTGTTGTGAATATTCACATACAAGTTTTTGTGTGGATGTATGTTTTTCAATTCTCTAGGGAAATATTTAGGAGCAGGATTACTGGGTTATATGGTAAGTGTATGTTTAACTTTATAAGAAACTGCCACATTGATTTCAAAGTGGCTGTACCATTTCACATCCCCACCAACAATGTTTGGGAGTTCCAATTTCTCCACATCCTTTCCAGCTCTTGGTATTGTCAGTATATTTTAAAAAATATATATATATATATGTATATACATATATACACACACATATATATGTACATATATACATATAAAGTAATATCTCATTATTTTAATTTGCATTTTTCTAATGGTTAATGATGTTGACCATGGTTTTGCATATGTATCCATTTTTCATATATCCTCTTTGGTGAAGTGTCTGTTCAAGTCTTTTGAACACTTTTCAAATGAGTTGTTTGTTTTCTTACTGTTGAGTTTTGAGTGTTTGTCCTATATTCTAGATATGCGACCTTTGTTGGATATGTGGCTTGCAAATATTTTTTCTCCCAGTCTTTAATTTATATTTTCATTCTTCCAACAGCGTCCTTTGCAGGGGAAAAGTTTTTAATTTTGATGAAATCCAGCTTATAAATTTGCACCATGTCTAAGAACAATTTGCCTAAACCCAAGTCACAAAGATTTTCTTCTTTGTTTTCTTCTAGATGTTTTATATTTTACATTTATGTCTGTTATCCATTTTGAATTAATTTTTGTATGAAGTCTGAGGTTTAGATTCTTTTTTTGCATATGGATGCCCAAATATTTCAGCACCTTTTGTTGAAAAGTTTTCTCTTACTGAATTGCCTTTGTCCATTTTCAAAAACCATTTGACCAAAGGTGGAAGCATATATTAGTAATTTTAGAGATCTCTTCTTTACTAACATATACATTAAATCCTATAAATTTCTCTCTAAGCACTGCTTTTGCTGCACCACTAACATCATATTCAATGGTGAAAGAATGAAAGCTTTCTCTGTAAAATCAGGAGCAAGACAAGGATGCCCACTGTCACCACTGTTATTCAACATTGTGCTGGAAGCTCTAGCTAGAGAAACTAGGCAAGAAAAAGAAATAACAGGCATCCAAACTGGAAAGGAAGAAGTAAAACGTTCACTGTTTGCAGATGACATGATCCTATATAGAGAAAATTCTGAAAAACCCACAACAAAGCAACTAGAGCTAATAAATGAATTAAGCAAAGTGACAGACTGCAAGATCAATACACAAAAATCAGTAGTGTTTCTATACACTGATAAGGAACAATATGAAGAAGACATCAAGAGAAAAATTCTATTTCTGATAGTAACTAAAAGAATAAAATATGCAGCAATAAATTTAACCACGGATGTAAAGGGCCTATATGCAGAAAACTACAAAACATTGCTAAATGAAATGAAAGAAAACCTAAATAAATGGAAGAACATTCTGTTTTCATGGACTGGAAGACTAAATATTGTTAAGATATCAATTCTACACAAAGCGATTTATAGATTCAACAAAATCCCAATCAAAATTCCAACAGTCTTATTTGCAGAAATGGAAAAGCCAATCATCAAATTCATATGGATAAGTAAGAGGCCCAGAATAGCCAAAACCACCTTGAAAAAGAAGAAAATTAGAGATCTCACACTTCCAAATTTTAAAACTTATTACAAAGCCTTGGTAATCAAAACAGCTTGGTACTGACAAGGGCAGAAATATAGACCAATGGAATAGAATTGAGAGCTCAGAAACAAACCTTCACATCTATTGCCAGTTGATTTTTCACAATGGTGCCAAGTCCATTCAATAGGGAAAAAAATCCTCTTTAACAAATGGGGCTGGGAAAACCAGATGTCAAAAGAATGAAGGTGGATCCCTATCTCACAGCATATGCAAAAGTTAACTCAAAATGGATCAAAGACCTAAATATAAGAACCAGGACTATAAAACTTTCAAAAGAAAACTGTAGGAAAGTACCTTCAGGACCTTGTGTTAGGCAATGGTTTCTTAGAGTTTACATCAAAAACACAAGCAACAAAAAAAATGGATTAATAGAACTTCATTAAACTTAAAAACTTTTGAGCATCAAAGGACTTCATCATGAAAGTAAAGTGACAATCTACAAAATGGGAGAAAATATTTGGAAACCACATATCTGACAAAGGTTTAATACCCAGAATAAACAAAAGAAATATTACAACTCAACAACAAAGAAAACAATAACACTATTTTACAAATGGGAGAAAGATGTGAATAGATATTTCTCCAATGAAAATATCCAAATGGCCAATATGCATGTGAAAAGATGCTCAACATCATTAACCATTAGGGAAATGCAAATCAAAAGGACAATGAGATACTATTTTGCATCCACTAGAATGGCTATTATTAAATAAGAGGAAAATAGCAAGTGTTGCAGAAGATGTGGAGAAATGAGGACACTCATTCATTGTTGACGGGAATGTAAAATGGTGCAGCCACTTTGGAAAAGTTTGGCAGATCCTCAGTAGGTTAAGTATAGAATTATCATATGACCCAGAAATCCCACTTATATACCCAAAATAAGTGAAAGCAGGGACTGGAACAGATATTTTCACACTGATGCTCATAGCCCTGCACAGCCTGAGAGTGATCCACTTGGAGGCCTGGGAATCACTGGGCCATTAAGCAGACTCCCTGCAAATGGCCCACATCCCATTCCCGGAGCTGGCAGTCCCAAGTGCATATGGAGAATGGCTTCACTGACTGGATTTCCACCTGGTTTGGGCCATACCCAGAATGCAGCTGCAGTAAGGGAAAAGCTGGCTTGAGGATAAGAGGTGGCTCAAGAGTGCCATTTGATTGGAAGACAAAGAAAGTGAACTGTGCTGTGGTTCTGCCAAATTTTATATAAATATTCAAACAATACTGCATTTCCCAAAATGACCTTGTGCTGGTTTGAATGTATTATGTCCCCCAAATGCCATTATCTTTGATGCAATCTTGTGTGGGCAGATATATTAGTGATTAGACTGCAATTCTTTGAGTGTTTTCCATGGAGATGTGACCCACCCAACTGTAGGTGATAACTCTGATTAGATAATTTCCATGGAGGTGTGGCCCCACCTATTCAGTGCGGGCCTTGATTAGTTCACTGGAACCCTGTAAAAGCCCAAACAAAAGGAGCGAGCTTGCTACAGCCAAGAGGGACACTTTGAGGAATGCACAGGAGCTGATAAGAGAGGACCTGCAGATGAGACACAGTTTGAAGACACCATTGAAAGCAGAATTTTGCTCTGGAGAAGCTAAGAGAGGAAAAACATCCAAAGAGCAACTAAGAGTGACATTTTTGAGGAACTGCAGCCTACAGAGGAACATCCTGGGAGAAAGTCATTTTGAAACCAGAACTCTGGAGCAGATGCTAGCCTTGTGCCTTCCCAGCTAACAGAGGTTTTCTGGATGCCATTGGCCACCCTCCAGTGAAGGTACCCAACTGTTGATGACTTACCTTGGACACTTTATGGCCTTATGACTCTAACTTTGTAACCAAATAAACCCCCTCTATAAAAGCTGATCTGGCGGGCACTCTTACCCATAATATAGATAAACATTTTTAGGTTCTAATGAATTGGAATAGCTAGCAGTAAGTACCTGAAATTATCAAACTACAACCCAGAACCCTTGAATCTTGAAGACAATTGTATAAAAATGTAGCTTATGAGGGTTGACAATGTGATTGGGAAAGCCATGTGGATCACACTCCCCTTTGTCCAATGTATGAATGGATGTATAGAAAAATGGGGGCAAAAAAAAAAAGCACCCAGTGATCTTTTTTACTTTAATTGTTCTTTTTCACTTTAATTTTTATTCTTATTACTTTTGTGTGTGTGGTAATGAAAATGTTCAAAAATTAATTTTGGTGATGGATGCACAACTATATGGTGGTACTGTGAACAATTGATTGTACGCTTTGTATGACTGTATGGTATATGAATATATCTCAATAAAATTGAATTATTAAAAGAAATGGAAAAAAAGATCAAATAAGTCTACCTTAGGTTGATGGGAAATATAATAAATATAATATAATATAATGTAATGTAATATAATATAACATAACATATTATATAAATATAAACATAGGTTGGATAGTTTTCTGGAAATGTATTAATATAAGTAAAAAAACAATTTAAGAGAAACATGCCTCTGCCAAAAAGCAAGGATAGTGAGAAGACAGACCCATTGGTCTAACACAGTGAGATATAACAAAAAAAGGACAGATAGCACTCTCCATATTATAATATGCAAAGGGAGAAACCAAGAGGTGACTCCAGTACAATTCCAGGGAAAGTGGTAAAGAGAGGAAACAAAAGGAAGAGAGATTTAAAAATTTGCATAAATACATATATCCAAGCCCATACACTTGAATAATTTGGGGGTACTAAAAACCTGTGGGTTCTCTCACTGACTCTGGTGAAATCAGTGTAGATAAAAATTGCCAAACCATGTTGCTTCCCTGTTCTTCTAGTCAGCATCACTAAATAGAACAGGGAAAAAGCAAAAGCTGTATAGGGAGTCAAGAAAATAGGAGATGTGACATTTTCCAGGCAGAGAAGTAATGGAAGATTTGTACCAGGAAAAACTGTGTGCAAAGATTCAAAGGCATGGAAAGATTATGGTGAGTTAAATGAATAGTGAGCTGATTGGAGGAGCTAAAGTGGCAGCAATCACTTTCAGAATCATTGGCAAAGCTGCAGGGCACAGAGCACTGTGTGCCACCATTCTTTGAACTAATCTTTAACTTGAGGAACTGTGGTCAAGACTGAGGCATAAATTTTAAGCTTTCAAGGGAGCAGATATAAAAATCCCTGGCTCTAGACAAACTTCTACATAGAAATCTGTTGATATTAAGTGCCAAGTCTTAGCACTAGATGATGAAGAAAAAAGAAAAGTTGTACCCACTACTTCAAATTTAAAAGAGTTCTGGGCTGGGGTTACTATGATTTACACAGAAGCATAGCTCTGTGGAGAGCTTTATATTAGACTTTATATAAATTTCTTGTATTTATTTCTGTTTCAGTTCTACAGTTATAATAAAATACAAGCTGTAATAAAGTTATAGCAAAGTATATGCTATAATAAAAAAAAAGCTGATCCATTTCTGGTATTTTGCAAAAATGCAGCATTAGCAAACAAGAACAAACCTTATCAAAATAAGCAAATACCTTGAGGTCAACAGAAAATCACAAAGCACATGAAGACCCAGGAAGATATGGACAAGCCAAATGACCAAATTAAAAAAGCTGGAGAAGGCACAGAACTTGGAGCAATTGATCAAAAAAAGCACATAAACATCTCCAAAACAACTTCAATGTGTTAGCTAAAGACATAAAAGACATGAAGAAGACTCTAGAAGAACAATAAGAAGGATTTGAAAGAGTAAATTAAAAAATAGTAAATCTTATAGAAATAAAAGTTACTATAGATCAAAATTAAAAATATACTAGAGACACACAACAGCAGATTTGAAAATGCAGAAGAAAGAATAAGTGAAATAAAAGACAGAGCAACTGAATATGAATGCACAAAAGAACAAATGGTGATAAAAATTTTAAAAATTGAAATCTTGTCAGGGATGATGGACAGCATGAAGTGCACAGATATAAGAATCATTGGTGCCCCAGAAGGAGAAGAGTAGAGGGCAAGGAAGAGCATTTAAGGACTTAGTTGGAGAAAATGTCCCAACTCCAATAAAAGACATAAATATGCAAATCAAAGAGGCCCAATGAACTCCAAATAGAATAAATCCAAATAGACCCACTCCAAGACATATACTAATCAGATTGTCAAATGCTGATGTGAAGGAGGAAGTCCTGAAAGTAGCAAGAGAGAAGCGATTTACCACATATAAGGGAAGTAATGTAAGACTAAGTACTGAGGGTGGGGCAAGATGGCTGAGTGGTGAGGTGTAGGTTTTAGTTACTCCTCCAGGGCAGTAGATATAAAACCAGGAACTGCATGGACTGGACACCGGAGAGCAATTTGACTTTGGGCATGCTTCATACAACACTCATGAACATGTGGAACAGCTGAGATCAGTGAAATCTGTAAGTTCTCATGGCCAGGGGACACATGCTGCTCTCTGCCAGGCTCAGCCCCATGGCAGGAGGGGCCAACGGTGCTGGGCACAAGGAGGGAGAACTGCAGTTGTGGCTCTTGCTGAAACCTCAGATGGCTGATCCAAACTCCAAACATAGACTGAGACCAGACACTGGAGAATCTGGGAACAGTCAGCCAGGCAGAGAGGAGATAGGGCTAGCAAAAACAGCAAGGAAAACCCAAAAATAAAAGCAGAGACTTTTTGGAGTTTTGGTGAATATAGACTGGGGAAGGGCAGGGCTCAGGCAGAGTCAGGCTCATATGTAAATCCAGAAGGTGAGTTTCCTTGTATAAGAGCCAGTTTCTCTGCTTTCCTGATTGTTCCTTAATGGCCCTAATCTCCTTGTCTCTTAGCATTTCAATAGCCCATTAGATCTGCAAGGAGGGCCCTTCCTTCTTTTTTTATCTTTTCATCTTTTTCTAAAACAATTATTCTAAGAAGCCCATTATAGAAAGCCTCAAAGACTTGCAATTTGGGCCCAGACAAGAGCAGAGTTAAGAGAGTTCTGAGACACAAGGCAATAAGTCCAGTGGCTGAGAAAATTTGCTAAACACCACAACTTCCCAAAAAAAGGGGGGTGTACCCTTACAGCCATCTTCCTGGTGGGCTGGGAATGCTCATGCCTGGCCCCAGCACCACAGTCCAGAGCTGCCCTAAACAACCCAGTGTGACAGGAAGTGTTTCCAACAACATACGCACACACCACAATAGCAGGTGTGGACAATAGCCCTTCCCGCACACTCAGCTAATTGTCCCAGAGCTGGGAAGGTGGAGCTGTGTGAAAAGGGGGAAATTAACATGCCGCATTGAGCCATCCTTTCAGCAGACTGGGAATGCCCCTACACAGCCCTGTAGCCCAGAACTTCCCTTGGGGGATGGCACTCACCTGTGACATAGCACAGTCATCCCTCAGCAGAGGACGTGGGAGTGCACAGCTCAGAAGAAGGACCCACTTGCAAATCCCAGGGACCATATACCAATAACAAGGACTTGTGGGTCAGCAGCAGAGACAAACTGTGGCAAGACTGAACTGAAGGATTAGACTATTGCAACAGCTTTAAATCTCCAGGAACACCTGGGAGATTTGATTATTAAAGCCGCCCCCCTTCCTAACCTAGCTCAGACACACACCCCATATGCAGGGTGGGCAACAACAATTACAAACACAAGCTTGGTGCACCAATTGGACCCCACAAGAGGCACACCCCCACTCACCACAAAGACAAAGTGGGGGAGAACAGGCTTGGGGGAATAGGTGGCTTGCAAATGCCACCTGCTGGTTAGAGAAACTGTACTCCATGAAGCTGTAGATCTGACAAATTAGAGATAAGGGTTTGAATCAGTCTACATATCCTTAAAGAACTCTATCCAGCTAAGCAAATGCCAATAGGCCAAAAACAACAGAAAACTTTAAAGCACATGAAAAACCAGATGATATGGAAAATCCAAGCCCAAACACCCAAATCAAAAGATCAGAGGAGACACAGTACTTGGAGCAATTAATCAAAGAACTAAACACAAATAATGAGAGCATGGCACAGGCTATAAAGGACATGAAGAAGACCCTAGAAGAGCATAAAGAAGAAATTGCAAGAGTAAATAAAAAAATACATGATCTTATGGAAATAAAAGAAACTGTTGACCAAATTAAAAAGATTCTGGATACTCATAGTACAAGACCAGAGGAAGCTGAGCAGTGAATCAGTGACCTGGAGGACAACAGAATGGAAAATGAAAGAACAAAAGAAATAATGGGGAAAAATTTTTGAAAAAATTGAAATAGACCTCAGGGATATTATAGATAATATAAAACATCCAAATATAAGACTCATTGGTGTTCCAGAAGGGGAAGAGAAGGGTAAAGGTCTAGAAAGAGTATTCAAAGAAATTGTTGGGGAAAACTTCCCAAATCTTCTAAACACTATAAATACACAAATCATAAATGCCCAGTGAACACCAAATAGAATAAATCCAAATAAACCCACTCTGAGATGTATTCTGATCACACTGTCAAATACAGAAGAGAAGGAGCAAGTTCTGAAAGCAGCAAGAGAAAAGCAATTCACCACATACAAAGGAAACAGCATAAGACTAAGTAGTGACTACTCGCAGCCACCATGGAGGTGAGAAGACAGTGGCATGACATATTTAAAATTCTGAGAAAGAAAAATTTCTAATCAAGAATTCTTTACCCAGCAAAACTCTCTTTCAAATTTGAGGGAGAGCTTAAATTATTCACAAACAAATGCTGAGAGAATTTGCTAACAAGAGACCTGCCCTACTTGATATACTAAAGGGAGCCCTATGACAGAGAAACAAAGAAAGGAAAGAGCGATATGGAGAAAGGTTTAGTACTAAAGAGATTCAGTACGGATATGTAAAAGGACATTAAGAGAGAGAGGGAAAAATATATCTGACAAACATAAACCAAAGGATAAGATGGCTGATTGAAGAAATGCCTTCACAGTAACAATGTTGAATGTAAATGGATTAAACTCCCCAATCAAAAGATATAGATTGGTAGAATGGGTCAAAAAAATTGAACCATCAATATATTGCATACAAGAGACTCATTTTAGACTCAGGGACACAAAGAAATTGAAAGTGAAAGGAGGGAAAAATTATTTTATGCAAGCTACAGCCAAAAGAAAGCAGGAGTAGCAATATTAATCTCAGATAAAATAGACTTTAAATGCAAGGATGTTATGAGAGACAAAGAAGGCCAGTACATACTGATAAAAGGGGCAATTCGACAAGAAGAAATAACAATCATAAATGTTTATGCTCCCAATCAAGGTGCCACAAAATACATGAGAGAAACACTGGCAAAACTAAAGGAGGCAATTAATGTTTCCACAATAATTGTGGGAGACTTCAACACATCACTCTGTCCTATACATAGATCAACCAGACAGAAGACCAATAAGGAAATTGAAAGCATAAACAATCTGATAAATGAATTGGATTTAACAGACATATATAGAACATTACATCCCAAATCACCAGGATACACATACTTCTCTAGTGCTCACGGGACTTTCTCCAAAATAGATTATATGCTGGGACATAAAACAAGGCTCAATAAATTTTTAAAAAATTGAAATTTTTCAAAGCACATTCTCTGATCACAATGGAATACAGTTAGAAGTCAATAACCATCAGAGACTTAGAAAATTCACAAACACCTGGAGGTTAAACAACACACTCCTAAACAATCAGTGGGTTAAAGAAGAAATAGCAAGAGAAATTGCAAAATATATAGAGATGAATGAAAATGAGAACACAACATACCAAAACTTATGGGATGCAGCAAAAGTGATACTGAGGGGGAAATTTATAGAACTAAATGCATACATTAAAAAGGAAGAAAGAGCCAAAATCAGAGAACTAATGGCTCAATTGAAGAAGCTAGAAAGAGAACAGCAAACCAATTCTAAACCAAGTAAAAAAAAAAAAGAAATAACAAGGATTAAAGCAGAAATAAATGACATACAGAGCAAAAAAAAAACAAAAAACAACAAAAAAAAAAAAAACAGAGAGAATAAATAACACCCAAAGTTGGTTATTTGAGAAGATCAAGAAGATTGACAAGCCCCTAGTGAGACTGGCAAAATAAAAAAGAGAGAAGACCCATAGAAACAAAATAATGAATGAGAAAGGTGACATTACTGTGGATCTCAAAGAAATTTAAAAAATTATGAGGATACTACGAACAACTGTATGGCAACAAACTGGATAATGTAGAGGAAATGGACAATTTCCTGGAAACATATGAACACCCTACACTGACCAGAGAAGATATAGAAGACCCCAACCAACCAATCACAAGCAAAGAGATCCAATCAGTCATCAAAAAGCTTCCCACAAATGAATGCCCAGGGCCAGATGGCTTCACAGGGGAATTCTACCAAACTTTCCAGAAAGAACTGACACCAATCTTACTTAAACTCTTTCAAAACATTGAAGAAAATGGAACACTACCTAACTCATTTTATGAAGCTAACATCAATCTAATACCAAAACCAGGCAAAGATGCTACAAAAAAGGAAAACTACCGGCCATTCTCCCTAATGAATATAAACGCAAAAATCCTCAACAAAATACTTGCAAATCGAATCCAAAGACACATTAAAAAAATCATACACCATGAACAAGTGGGGTTCATTCCAGGCATGCAAGGATGGTTCAACATAAGAAAATCAATCAATGTATTACAACACATTAACAATTCAAAAGGGAAAAATCAAATGATCATCTCAATAGATGCTGAAAAAGCATTCGACAAAATCCAACATCCCTTTTTGATAAAAACACTTCAAAAAGTAGGAATTGAAGGAAACTTCCTCAATATGATAAAGAGCATATATGAAAAACCCACAGCCAGCATAGTACTCAATGGTGAGAGACTGAAAGCCTTCCCTC
The DNA here is from genome assembly GCF_015220235.1 of Choloepus didactylus. Lineage (NCBI taxonomy): Eukaryota > Metazoa > Chordata > Mammalia > Pilosa > Megalonychidae > Choloepus > Choloepus didactylus. Next base: position 72,547,797 of record NC_051334.1, on the reverse strand, counting down.
TAAGATCAGGAACAAGACAAGGATGCCCACTATCACCACTGTTATTCAACATTGTGTTGGAAGTACTAGCCAGGGCAATCCGGCAAGACAAAGAAATAAAAGGCATCCAAATTGGAAAGGAAGAAGTAAAACTGTCATTGTTTGCAGATGATATGATCTTATATCTGGAAAACCCTGAGAAATCGACGATACAGCTACTAGAGCTAATAAACAAATTTAGCAAAGTAGCGGGATACAAGATTAATGCACATAAGTCAGTAATGTTTCTATATGCTAGAAATGAACAAACTGAAGAGACACTCAAGAAAAAGATACCATTTTCAATAGCAACTAAAAAAATAAAGTACCTAGGAATAAACTTAACCAAAGATGTAAAAGACCTATACAAAGAAAACTACATAACTCTACTAAAAGAAATAGAAGGGGACCTTAAAAGATAGAAAAATATTCCATGTTCCTGGATAGGAAGGCTAAATGTCATTAAGATGTCGATTTTACCCAAACTCATCTACAGATTCAATGCAATCCCAATCAAAATTCCAACAACCTACTTTGCAGACTTGGAAAAGCTAGTTATCAAATTTATTTGGAAAGGGAAGATGCCTCGAATTGCTAAAGACACTCTAAAAAAGAAAAACGAAGTGGGAGGACTTACACTCCCTGACTTTGAAACTTATTAAAAAGCCACAGTTGTCAAAACAGCATGGTACTGGCACAAAGATAGACATATTGATCAATGGAATTCAATTGAGAATTTGGAGATAGACCCCCAGATCCATGGCCGACTGATCTTTGATAAGGCCCCCAAAGTCACTGAACTGGGTCATAATGGTCTTTTCAACAAATGGGGCTGGGAGAGTTGGATATCCATATCCAAAAGAATGAAAGAGGACCCCTACCTCACACCCTACACAAAAATTAACTCAAAATGGACCAAAGATCTCAATATAAAAGAAAGTACCATAAAATTCCTAGAAGATAATGTAGGAAAACATCTTCAACACCTTGTATTAGGTGCACACTTCCTACACTTTACACCCAAAGCACAACCAACAAAAGAACAAATATATAAATGGGAACTCCTTAAGCTTAGAAGTTTCTGTACCTCAAAGGAATTTCTCAAAAAGGTAAAGAGGCAGCCAACTCAATGGAAAAAAAATTTTTGGAAACCATGTATCTGACAAAAGACTGATATCTTGCATATATAAAGAAATCCTACAACTCAATGACAATAGTACAGACAGCCCAATTATAAAATGGGCAAAAGATATGAAAAGACAGTTCTCTGAAGAGGAAATACAAATGGCCAAGAAACACATGAAAAAATGTTCAGCTTCACTAGCTATTAGAGAGATGCAAATTAAGACCACAATGAGATACCATCTCACGCCAATTAGAATGGCTGCCATTAAACAAACAGGAAACTACAAATGCTGGAGAGGATGTGGAGAAATTGGAACTCTTATTCATTGTTGGTGGGACTGTATAATGGTTCAGTCAGTCTGGCAGTTCCTTGGAAAACTAGATATAGAGTTACCGTTCGATCCAGCAATTGCACTTCTCGGTATATACTTGGAAGCTCGGAAAGCAGTGACACGAACAGATATCTGCATGCCAGTGGTCATAGCAGCATTATTCACAATTGCCAAGAGATGGAAACAACCCAAATGTCCTTCAACAGATGAGTGGATAAATAAAATGTGGTATATACACACAATGGAATACTACACCGCAGTAAGAAGGAACGATCTCGTGAAATATATGACAACATGGATGAACCTTGAAGACATAATGCTGAGCGAAATAAGCCTGGCACAAAAAGAGAAATACTATATGCTACCACTAATGTGAACTTTGAAAAATGTAAAACAAATGGTTTATAATGTAGAATGTAGGGGAACTAACAATAGAGAGCAATTAAGGAAGGGGGAACAATAATCCAAGAAGAACAGATAAGCTATCATCGGTAAATTTAACGTTCTGGGAATGCCCAGGAATGACTATGGTTTGTTAATTTCTGATGGGTATAGTAGGAACA